>NW_026715809.1:0-18918 GCF_029784015.1 Lycium ferocissimum | reverse complement strand
GTATGTAGATTAAGTTGTTGGAACATTATGTGAATTAAATTGAATTGAATTAAATTGAATTGAATAGAATTGAATTGGTTATTGAAGTGTTGCTAGAATACTTGTTGGTATTGTTGATAGTTTGGCCGGGTTGAATTCCTGGATTGTTGTTAATGGATGAATTGGGCCGATCCATATTCTCGGGACGGTGTATTAACAGGGGAGATCTTCTTGAAATTTCGGCGGAAAATATAAATGTATATGAAAGGTTAAGAGAGGCATATGAGAGTGAACCTAACAATTGCCTTAATCGTCTTGAATGTAGATTAGCGGCAACGAGTTTGGACGAATAAGCGTGGCTAGTAAGGCGCGGCGCAGGTATGTTAAGGCTCGTCCCTTTTCTTTCTATGGCATGAATCATACGTTGCGATTTTATAAATGCTCCCATAACGTCCTTATTCTCAAAAGTTAGAAGTTATGATTTCAAAGCATGATTTTCCTTCCTAAAAGTTTATTAATGTTTTCCGAAATATCCATTTTTCTCCAAAAATCCAAGTTTTACGATTTTCGAGAGTTTTATGCCCAAAACAACGACTATGATTTTATGATGACTATGATGATGCTAGACATGAGAAAATGACTAGAACGAATATGTCAAGGATATGTTCTTACCATGAGTATGACGATATGAAATGTTAAGCTATTTTTGGATAATGACTATTTTAAAGGTTTCAAAGTATATGAAATGATAGGTTATGATCCTGTTTTATGTTTTCCCGCAATGTTAGCTTTGGTTGATCGTCTCGCCTTATAATTGTTCCTTGAGGTGAGACATGACGATCCTGGTTGTTCCATAATGTAATCGGAGGTTTCCGACCTTACGTCACTCCGATAAAGTGATAGCTTTTGATTGGGCTCCAATGCATGCTTATGATGAATGTACACTGGACTAGAGGGCCGGGCATGATCACCACTACGGAAAGCGTAGTGGGCAACACGTGATTACACTGGCCTAGAGAGCCGGGCACGACCACCACTGCGGTAAGCGTAATGGGCGGCATATAATTACACTGGCCTACTTGGCCGGGCACGACCCCCCTGAGTGGCGGCAAAGAGATATTTACCCGGACGCGGGAGGCCGGACGCGGGCTAATGATGTTATGTGATTCGGACGGACTATGGATGCGTGTAAAAGTGTAACGATGGCGTGCATGACTCCGCCTTAAGAGGCACTCAGATGTACGGTATACTTTTACGGTACATGATATGTTCTACGGTACTATTACTTATTACTCACGAGTACGGTTTTTACTATGTTGCTACTCATCCCGTATCTCCTATAATGTTACTATTCATGCCTTACATACTCGGTACATTGTTAAATGTGCGCCCCCCCTCTTCTTCGGGGGCCGCGTTTCGTACATGCAGTGCGCCCGATGATCGGAAGCCATTATAGAAGATGTTCCGGCGGAGTTGGCATCTCCATTGCTACGGAGAGTTGCCGGGTCAAGAGTCCTATGTTATGATGTCATGTTCGAGTTAGAGACTTTGCGGACGCCAGTCGTGGGTATAGTGTGTCGATGCGAAAATGGTTCCACTAGCCGATATGTTTTTACTATACATTATGTTACAGAGCCCTTATGTTTACAGATTGTGTTTAACTGGAAACGACAAAAGATTTTGAAAGTTTTACTATGTATTTTATTTTTGGTTTGATCTAAGAATCCAAGAAAGTATGTAGGTAATAAGAGTCAGCGGGTTCGCTCGGCTCCGAACATGGGGTCGGGTGCCTATCACACCCTAGTAAGATCGGGGTGTGACAACCTTAACTCCCGAGTATGGATTACTTATTATCTATTGAGTCTGTGATAATTATTTTATGCATAATGTTACTCACGACTCGCTCATGCATATGATTGTTACATCCTTCGCCGAGTCCGGGCCGGTTACGTTCGCGCGCACTATGATATATTACTGGAGTATGATGTGTCCGGTTTGTCGAGCCTCGCTAGAGGGCCGGGTTCGGAGTATATTTGGCGTTATGATGTGCTATGTGATATGTCGGGTTCGGAGATATGAAACCTTCTGGAGTATGATGTGTTATGGCGCCAATGTCGGAGGGCGACCATATTCTAAGAGCCTATGCATGATTTGGTTTTTTAAAGTAAATGTTTTGACATTTTGCATATTGTATCTATTTTTCCGCATCTTTGGTTTCGATTATGATTCTGTTATTGTATTTCTTGCTTTGCATACTCAGTACATATTCGTCATGACCCCCTTTCTTCGGGGTCGCGTTTCATGCCCGGTACGACGCCCAATTTGGTGATCCGCCGGCCTAGGACACCTACTCTCTTTCATTTGGGATTGCTCCTTCGTCCCGAGCCTACATTTTGGTATATATTCTTCCGTTGCATATGTATATATTCATTCAGGGGTACGACGGGGCCCTGTCCCGTCATATGATTCCGTTGTTCTGTTTAGAGGTCTGAAGACATGTATGTGGGTTATGGTTATGTCTGTACAGTTATGTGTGTGATATATGTTTTGGGCGGTCCTATTCGCGCAGTGGCGACCCTTGTCGGCTGCATATGCGTATATTGACATGTTATGTACATTATGATGGCCTCGCCGGCTTTTACGATATATGTTTGCTCTTGTGCGATAATCTGAGACTATGTGTGACCATTTGTATTTATGCGAGTTTAGTATGCTGATTCTGAGTATCAGGTGCGTATGAGTGTCCAATTCGGACACTAGTCATGGCCTACGGGGCTGGGTCGTGACAAAATCAACTAGAGTTGTACTTCCAACATTCGCGCAACTCCCACTATCAATGATTATGATACACACATTTTGATTGATGATACACTTGAAATGAAAAAGGTTCACCCATTGACTAGGATCATCCATGGCTTTGTTTATCATTGTTCGCCGGACCACATAGTTTGGAATAGTGACCTCCCCTTCTTGAGGCTTAGCCATACGTGTCATGATTCTCCTATATAAGTAAAGTGGGACAATGTCGTCATCACCGCCCTCCATATCCCCTTCATCACTACCAAGTTGTTCATTCTCATGATCGCTTTCGTCATCTCCTTCCTCATATTCTTCCTCATCCTCACTACAAGCGTCTCTCAAAATAAACGCTCTACGATTAGGGCATTGACTTGCTTTATGACCGAAGACATGACATTTAAAGCATTGAATAGGATTTTTCGTACCTCTTTCTTTTGGAGAAAACTTCGGAGGTTGTTTGTCAACTTGCTTCTCAACTTGAGTATTCTTCACAAAGGGTTTGTTGGCTTCTTGCATGGGCCCTTATTCTTTTGCCAATTGGAGGAGGAAGCTCCTCGTTCTTTGTTATTGTTCCATGAACTCACATAGCCCCTTAACTTATTGATTTTATCTTCCTTGAGACCCTCTTCTATTTCAATAGCCGCTAGAAGGGTTTCTTCAATGCTACCATAGTTGTGGAGTCTCATTTGGGAGGCAATGTCACCATTTAACCCGGCTCGGAACCGAGTTATAGCATTCAACTCATTCTTTTCAAAGTCGATTCTCATCTTGACAATTTGGAACTCATCATAGTATTCTTCCACATTCTTTTTGTTTTGCCTTAAGTTATACACCTTCTTGAGTTGTTCTTGCTTGTAGCATTCGGTGACATACTTACGCCGCATGGTGTCCTTCAACTCATCCTAAGTAGGTGTGGGAGGAATTCCAACTATTCTTCTTGCTTTCACTTGAGTTGCCCACCATGTGGAGGCGTACCCTTCGAATTGAGGAATGGCGTAAGATGCCTTCTTCACCTCGGACATGTCATTCGTCAAGAAGATTCTATCACAATGCATCACCCAATCAAGGAATGTATCGGGATCACTTCCTCCTTTGAAGGTTGGAAGAGTAACTTTAATGGAATTGAGACTCGTGTCTCGCCCTTCTCCATAACCATGGTTCCCATTCAAATCTCCATCATCATCATAACCTCGATGGTCACGACCTTGATACCCTTCACGAGCTTGGTACCCTCTTTGCGTACCCATGTGAGGGTTAGGACCATGCCTTCTGCCCCTTCCTCGATAACCTTCTTGTGCTTGCCCTCGTTTTCTCCAACCTTTGTCATCATAACGTTTTTGCTCAAGTATAGCTTCTTCTATCTCGTCGTCATTCGATTATTGGATGTTTGGATGGTTTTGGATGGCATAAGTGCATTTATGAGTGGATCATTTGAATGTTGGTCATTTGGAGTTTGATCTTGTGGCGGTGGGTTGTTCCGTTGGCCTATGTGTTACACCCCAAAAAAAAGTTCGGGAAGTCTAGTTTTCAACACAAAAAACCGCTCCTCAATAGGAAATCGGGGTAAGGAGATATGGATGATACAAGTCGGGCTGGCAGACCAGGAAAATGTTCTGCGCGAACGTGCCAGGGAGTGGCGCGAACGCGCAGAAGGCCAAAGGCCAACACAGCGCGAACGCGCCGCTACGAGGCGCTAACGCGCTGAACTATTTGAGGCCCAGATTATGGATGAAGGTTATATTATAAGAGTGCAAGAATAATATGCATATGACATTTGGAGACCATATGGTGAATCAGGTAGTGCGTTGCTTGACGAAAAGCCCTCGTTGCTGTACGCTAAGTGGGGCCCACATATCAGATTTTTATAAAGGACATATGAAAAGACATGTGAGTAGTACATGGAAAGTTGAGCAAGTCCTAAGAAGGACCCATAAGCCCTCCAAAAGGACGATTTAAGGAAATATTTTCGGATGATCTGACTTGGAGGGGCCAAAACGCCATTATAAGTTTGGAAGTTGGGAAATACCAAGAATGAAAGTTGTAGATAATTGAATTAGCTTTCCAACCATAGGTCGTGGGCCCTCACACGATATCGGGATCAAGAGTTATGACCTTTTAACTGAACGAATGCGCAGGCAGAAAATTAAGCCAACGCGAACGCGCCAGAAGGCACCGCGAACGTGCTGACCAAATTTTAGGTCGGTTTGGGCAGATTCTGAAACACTATATAAGGGGGGATTGCCCCCCTTCTTCATCCAAAACACCCAATAGACCCCCAAAAATTCTGGAAACCTCCCACAACTTCTCAACACCAAGTTTTAGCCCGGATCAAATATAATTCCCGAATTCCGGTCCAGACAGCGTATAGTTACAACTACAAAATTGTGTATTGAGGCTTTGTGGCTTAAGCTCAAAGCGGAGAAGTGAATATATAGCAGTATTACCAAGGGAAAGGTATCAATCTCTTCCTATTTACGTTAGTACCGATTTATTCGCCAACTTAGCGTAGTTAATAATTGTATAGTGGGTTAATTAGTTACGAAAGTTGGAAAACAGCGTGTGGGCTGTTCTATGGAATACTTTGGTGTTTGAAATGATGCTATTGAAGTTGGTAATGTTATTTTTGTTATTGGTTGTTGAATTGAGAATTCGGGCTAGGCATATAAACAGGGGAAATGCTGCCCGATTTTTGGCAGAATATAAAATAGTTTGATTTGAAACTTAGAATAAGTGTGCGATAAAGAGGATAACATTAGTGTGAATCCTCTCGAATGTATACTTGCCAGCTCGGACGCATAGGCGTAGCCAATAGGAGGTTGAACAGGTATGTTAAGGCTCGTCTCTTTCTTTCAAAGGAATGATTCCTATGGTATGATTCCATAAATGTTTCCATAACCTTCTTGTTTTCAAAAGCTAAAAGTCCATGGTTCTTAAAAGCTTCTCATGGTGTCGAGCATAAGAATGATTTTATGATGGTGACAACGATAATGATGATTTTGTGTTTTGAGAACTCAAGTTTATGATTTCAAAGCGAATATGAAAATGTAGAGCTACTTCTAGATTTTCTCAATTTTATCCATTGATGATGACTCTACCTCTAAAGGCTCCAGGGTGTATGTAAAGTTATCCCTTCCTTCTCTTTGGCATGAACTACATAAAGTGAGCGAACGACGCACATACATGACTCCGATAAACTCTAGTTCTCAGCGGTACTTGACATGACAGTTGTCTTTGATTCTCAAGTGTTGGTTCATTCTAATTATTCTGTTGAGTCTCAGATGATGATTTAGTTTGCATATGGTTGCTCAAGATATTCTGCTCGTGCATACCGTTAATATATCATTCACCGAGTCCCGGGCCGAGTATGTATTCGTGCACAGTTTCATTGCATTGTTCACCGAGTCCCTCACTAGAGGGCCGGGTACGGTATATATGTGATTATTTCATCGAGTCCCTCACAAGAGGGCCGGGTACGGTATATATATGATTATTTCACCGAGTCCCTCACTAGAGGGTCGGGTACGGTATATATATGATTATTTCACCGAGTCCCTCACTAGAGTGCCGGGTACGGTATATATATGATTATTTCATCGAGTCCGTCACTAGAGGGCCGGGTACGGTATATATAAGATTACTTCAACTAGTCCCTCACTAGAGGGCCGGGTACGGTATATATATGATTATTTCACTGAGTCTCTCACTAGAGGGCCGGGTACGGTATATATGTATATGACTTCATTCACCGAGTCCCTCACTAAAGGGCCGGGTACGGTATATATGTATATGAATTCATTCACCGAGTCCCATAATGGGTCGTGTACGGTATATTATATATATGCATGACATTCATCTTATAAGGCACAGATACATTGGTATCTTTGATTATCATACTCGTCTCCTGTCACCTTTTTGCTCAGTCATGATCTTCTTTATTGTACTTCCAGCTTTACATACTCAGTACATTTTTCGTACTGGCCCCCTTTCTTTCGAGGGCTACGTTTCATGCCCGCAGGTACAGATACTCAGTTCGGTGATCCTCTAGCTTAGGACTGTTACTCAGCTGCTTTGGGAGCTCTATTGTGTCGGAACTTGAGTCATTTGGTACAGATCTTTTGGTATAGGCTTTGTTATACTCTTAGAGGTCTGTAGACATACGTGGGTTATGTATTTATATTTTGGTCAGCTATACAGATGTAGTTGTTTTGGATATTCTCGTGTATAGTGGCAGCCTGGTCGGCTTGCGTATTTTGTTATGTTTGGTTAACTGTGACTCTTCAGGAGACAGGTTCATTCTGATATATGGCATTATGAGTCTACAGCATGCTTTTACAAATTTCCAAGTATCAGTCTGATTATATCTAACAGGTTCGTATACGAGTGTCTAATTCCGACACTAGTCATGACCCATCAGTTTGGGTCGTGACACTATGGGAATGTTGTTTGGTGGGGTGAGAGTTGTGTTTTGAGGCGTGTTTTGGGGAGTGTTTTGGGGAGTGGGGTTATATAGATGATGGAAGGTGCTGGGTGACAATGTAAGTGAAGTGCTTCGAGTAGCTCCACTTGTGCCTCCTTGGTATTGCACTCGGGGTGAATACCAGATCTCCCTACTACCTCCTTCAATGGCTTCCACCCTACTTCCCAAGGTTTCCGCTTGACCATCTATACTTCCCACCTTATCGTTCAAGGCTTGCAAGGCCCTCATTACATCAACTAATGTGAGTTCCCTGGTGGGAACTTGTGTTGCATCCTCCGTAGCCATGGTACCTATTCAAGACACTCAGCAAAACAAGAAAACACGTTAGGTTAGTAAAATCAACTCTCAATCGCTCAAGTATGCTCACCTTTACTTGCCTCATAACTTGCTCCGGCCAACGAATGTGTGCTTGTTGATGTTGATTAGTCACACGCCTTCACACGCTACTCTTGGTCGGAATGGATTCTTGTTAGACTAAGAAAGACGGATGACTTAATTTCAATCAAACAGACTTGAACCAAGAAATTAACAACGAAGCAAAAACGAAGAAAAAGCACGAAAAGAATTAGCACGAAAGAAATGTGGACACAAGAACTAGTAAACACAAGTAGGAACAACTACTAGATGACTACTAGTTCAGAGGCAAAGAAAATGGAATGCTAAAATCGAGAAATAAATCAAATTTCAGGCCCGGGTAGGTGATAACTTGAAAACGTGGTCTTGAAGCCCCAATTGATCTAAGGTATCAATTTGACGTAATGAAAAATGAAACTTGGATCAATGTAGATTACTTTGAGAAATACGACCTTACTTATATGGTTCGTATAAAAGGATACGGTCCGTGTAAGTGTTCGTCTAAGAGGATGTCACTTTGAGGCAAAAAGTTCACTTTGTCCCTTGCCTTATACAATCTTACTTATAAGGTCCGTATAAAAAGATACAGTCCGTGTAAGTGTCCGTATAAAATGATGTCACTTTGTCCCTTGTCTTATATAACCTTACTTATACGGTCCGTATATAAAGAGACGGTTCGCATTTTGTGACCGTATTTTATGATGTCACAAAACAGTAAGTGCCCTTTATTGGACCCTAAAATACGACCAACTTATACAGTCCGTATAAAAAGATACGGTCCGTATAAGTGTACCCTTTTTCTGCTACAGTGATTCGTCTTGAAGCTCCAATTTCTTGGGATTTGGGCTAATTTTCTGAACTTGTATGACTTGATGGGCCCACTAAACCTAGGATCTTTCCATTTTTGGCCTAGAAACACCTTTTCCAAAACCTTGCGGTACAATTTGGATCTAACTTTCCCTTTTGAATCTTTTTCTTCACTTGAATGTTTGAAGAATGCTCAAGAACACATGAACATTAAAACATTTAGCTACCTTCAAATCAACTCCAAATACCCCCAAATTTTGGATTTAGACTCCTTATATCAAATAGAACAAAGCCCAATAGTTATCAACCTTCAATTTCACCAAAATTTCAACACCGACCAAATGTTCTTCCACTTTTTCAAAAGTTTCAACTCAAAAATGGTGCATTCTTCAATATTGACCCGATTGACACGAAATTTGAAGATTTGAAACCCTAACGTACTAAGGAACAAGAATCTAATAACAAAACAACAAAACAAACACAAAATTTTTGGAGTTTTCTAGGATTTTTGATTTTTTTTATATAGTAACAAACCCTAGGCTAGATTTGATAGAACAAATCTAATCCAAGCTCTGATACCAATTGATGCAAGAACGGAAACGAAAACAATAATAAAACGCAAGAAATGAAGAGATAGATAATCTGACACAACTTAGACTCAATTTAGCAACCAAAGTTGTAGAAAACTAAGACCTCTAAATTTAAGAACAAGAAGCAACCAAATTCTTAGGAAGACCAAGAGGGATTAGAATCTCTAATAACCTATCCTATCAACAATCACCCAATCCAAGGCTAAGAAATCACTCAACTCTCAAGAGTTACAATATCCAAATATCGAGTAATAATAATCAAAATAGTCTAAGTCTTACAAATGAAAGAAAATACTATTCTAAGTCTTCCAAATGAAAGAAACTACTATTTATAATAAAGCTCAAAAGAAGACAACTACATTATTACACTTCTACCCTTAATGAAGTAAGGGCCTTGTTTGGATGTCTTCTTTTGGGAAAAGAACTTGAAATTGAAAATTTTCAAGTAATAGCCACATTGCAAGTATGACCATCTTCAACCCTCTTCTCAAAAGCATCCTCCCATGCTATCATGAACACTTGAAATCCCTGGGAAGGTTCTAGAATATATTCAAGTACGTCCCTCCTCATAAACAATGCTTGCATCGCTTGAAGTTCCCTCACTTGGCTCCTTGTAAAAGGCCTTGATGCCACTCGGATTGTATCATGTTGTTTCTTAGAAGCACTAGAACTATCTCCTTAATGGGGTCTTTTTAAGGAAGTCATCTAATTTTTTTTCTTTTTTCGTAAGGGTTTGGTTTACCCCTAAAAAGGTAATAATTAAATTTATATGTAGTTTAAAGGATATGCGATTTGATTTGTTTATAGAGTAAAAGAATAACAACAATGGAACAAAGATTAAGGATAAGAAGGTAAGAGATAGCCTCAATGAATATCGTAACGGCTAGCGCGGACTGAGGTTCAAACACTTCGAGCCCGAACCAATTTGGGAAAATTCTATTGCCTTTGATGCTAATAGAGCTTTTTAGAATTAGGATTTTTCCATATACGTATGCAGAAAAGTAAAAGAATTAGATGCCTCACTATGAGGGTTTAGCTACCTATTTATAGTACAAGTATTTGTGTTCTACATGGTAACTAAATCAATCATGGGGATAATGATCCCCTGAATCTCGGGCTCATCAGTTGTATGGTGCGCTGTGCGGAGAGAAACTAGTAATGGGCCAGATTTCTCAGACTTATCAACTTGAAATGTACGTCCAAAACACTCCTATCTGATTATTCGAGCTCGTCCAGACCTATTGCCCTTCGTTCTTACTCCGAATCTTTGGGCATTGGCTCGAGAACCTTGACCCCGGTTTTTATCGTATATAGGTTTGATAAAGAGAAAACAAAAGATGATGGTGGCTATTTACATGGAATAGGAAAGGAAGTAAGAAAGTTAAAGAAAAAGAGAAAAAAAAAGTACTTCTTACATGGTGATAAGTAGAGATGGGGAAATAAGAGAAAATTGGGAAGAAATTACTACTCAATAGGTGCCATGACTAACCTTGTTAGTGTAGAAGTACGATTCTATGGTGGCTCCAAGGTGTGAAGAAGATGAAGTTGAAACAGGGGAATTTCAATTGGTTGGTGCGGATTAAAAAAAAAAAAAAGGCACCATACTTGGCTTCTTTTAAAGGAGTATTTTCCTTTCTTCTTCCCTTTCTAAACACATGTCCAATACGTACATATCTTGAAATATCAAAACATATTATTTGGCTTTCAAATTTACGATCACAGAAGAAAGCTTGAAAGAAACTATGACCACACATATTCTATGTGTAATAGACTGAACTAATTTAAGACATTAATAGTCATGAGGCCCTGCTTATACATATCAACCAGAAAATTTACATGTGCGAACATATGAGTTGTACCATTAAACGGTTAACCAACCAGTTACTTAGGCATACCTATCACCATGGAGTTGCTCCTTTATAGGTTACTCTGTTTTTGTAGAGGCCTTTATGAGATGTTCTGGTTGTACAATAATCTGGATATTGACCAGATCAATTAGTTAAGTATTTAATTTTTCAAATCTATGTTGGACTTATAACGCTTCATTGCTTCTCCCTCAATGGCTACGAGTAATAAACCATAGTTCTAAGTTTAACGTCGTCAGCTCGACTCAGAAATTCTAAACTTCATCAATCTATTAGAGTGACAGATGGTTGTTGCTCAAAATTTCCTCCGAACTACAATTTTAACCTGTGACCATTTACCTTAAACTTGTTTCCTCCATTGGTCTGCTAAATTTCAATTGCTCCATATGGAGTAACATCTATAACATTGTAAAGACCTATCCACCTGGATTTCAATTTCCTAGAAATAACCTGAGTCTACTATTGTAGAGAAGTACTTGATCTCCAATTTTGAAACATTTTTGTCGGATTAAACTGTCATGCCATTTTGTG
Organism: Lycium ferocissimum; assembly: GCF_029784015.1. Lineage (NCBI taxonomy): Eukaryota > Viridiplantae > Streptophyta > Magnoliopsida > Solanales > Solanaceae > Lycium > Lycium ferocissimum. The sequence goes on along the minus strand of NW_026715809.1, from coordinate 7,516 downwards.
GTTTTTTCTTTGTAAATTTTGGCATTTTCATAGGCTTCCAATCTGAACTCTTCCAACTTATTGACCTGAAAAAATCTATTTTTACCAGCAGAGTTCCTTTCAAAATTTGGTGCTTTTATTACCAATAAGCTTTGTGTTCTAATTCAACAGGAAGATGATAAGCCTTTACAAAGACTAATTTGTATGGGGCAGTACCTATTGGCATTTTAAACACCGTTCGATATGCCCATAATGTACCCTCTAATTTCAGAGCCCGGTCTTTTCTTGAGATTCCAACTGTTTTTTCAAGTATTCTTTTTAATTCTTGGTTGGAAACCTCAACTTGCCCTTGAGTTTGAGCATGATATGGTGTGTCTGTTTTATGAGTTACACCATATTTTGACAGCAAAGCAGAAAATTGTCTATTCATGAAGTGAGTCCCTTGATCACTAATGATAACTCGTAGAGTACCGAATCTAGTAAAAATATTATTTCTGACAAAATCACACATGGTTCTAGCATCATTTTTTCTTGTGGGAATGGCTTCAACCCATCTTGAAACATAATCCATAGCCACAAGGATATATGCAAAAGAATGAGATGAGGGAAAAGGACCCATAAAACCTATTCCCCAGACATCAAATATATCACATACCTAGATTGATTGTAATGGCATCTCATCTCTCTTGGTGATATTACCTGTTCTTTGACACTTATCACATCTTGCGACGAATGCACGTGCATCCTTGAAAAGTATTGGCCAGAAAATCCCACTTCCAAAACTTTAAAGCGCCTCGGTTGGGCGCATAATGTCCTTCGATTGCTCCACCATGACAGTGGTACAATTTCTGGTTCATTTCTTCTTCAGGTACACATCTTCTAATGATATTATCAGAACAAAATCTAAACAAGTAAGGTTCGTCCCACCAATAATATTTAGCATCAGATATAAGCTTTTTCCTTGTTGGTAAGAGAGATCATTAGGTGTCCACTTTCCAACCAATTAATTTGCAATGTCTGCAAACCAGGTTGCTTGAGTTACAATTGAATTGACAGAAGGAATACGTTCATCAAGAAACTCTTCTTTTATATCAAAAGACTCATGAGGGGGGTTCTCTAATCTAGACAAATGGTCAACTACCTGATTCTCCATTCTTTTTTTATCCTTTATCTCAATGTCAAACTCTTGAAGAAGTAATATCCATCTTAACAATCTAGATCGGGAATCTTTCTTTGCTAAGAGATAGTTTAAAGCCGCATGTTCAGTGAAAACAGAAACCTTGGCACCATTTAGATAGGAACGAAATTTATGAAATACAAACACCACTGCTAGTAATTTTTTTTTTAGTTGTGGCATAATTCAGCTGAGCCTCATTTAATGTCCTACTGGCGTAGTAAATGGGATAAAAAAAATTTTATCTTTTGTTTGGCCTAAAACAGCTCTATCACTAGCATCACACATGACCTCAAAAAGTTGACTCCAGTCAGGGGATACGACTACAGGTGGAATTGATAATTTCTCCTTAAGAGTTTCAAAAGCCTTCAAACAATCACCTGAAAAATTAAATTTAATATCTTTCATCAAGAGGTTAGTCAAAGGTTTTGAAATCCTTGAAAAGTCTTTTATGAATCTTCTGTAAAAACCTGCATGACCGAGAAAACTTCTAATGCCTTTAATAGTTGTGGGACGGGTAATACTACTATAAGGTCAATTTTTGCTTTATCAACTTCTATCCATTTAGCATTGATTTTATGTCCTAAAAAAATTCGCTCAATAACCATAAAATGACATTTTTTCCAATAAAGAATTAAGTTTGTCTCTTCGCATGTTTTAAGAACTAGGGTCAAATGGTGAAGACAATCTTCAAATGTTTTTCCAAAAAGTGTGAAATCATCCATAAAAATCTCCAAAAACTTTTCATTCATGTCCAAAAAAATTGCAAACATGCAGCATTGAAATGTGACAGCTGTATTGCACTGTATCGACCCGTTTGGTCATTATAGTCTGTCACGACCCGAGCTACGGGCCGCGACGGGTATCCGGGGCTAACCACCGAACACCACTCACTTGCCTGCTTATCGGCTATTATTCATACTGTATGCTCATAATCATATAAAACTGTCATTTTCTGAAATACATTAGCGTTTATAAACATAAGCCCTTCGGCTATCAAGAGGATATATACATGCATATACATACAAGCCATGGGACCGGACTACCCACACCGCGCGTATCTACGAGCCTCTATTAGAATACGGACATCCGGACGGACCGGACCCCGACATGCCCAAAACATGAATATACAGATATATACCAAAAGAGAATTCTGTGGCACTTCCGAAAAATAGAGTGCTCTCAAATCAGCTGCTAGCTCCTATGAGTCTGGATCACCTCCCTGTCTACCTGTGGGCATGAACACAGCGTCCGAAGAAAGGACGTCAGTACGAGTATTGTACTGAGTATGTAAGGCTTAAACAATAATAAGATGTCGATAAAATAAGGAGGCATCAACGAGGAGCAATCTATAACTGACTGAATCATAAAGAAAGTAATACATGCTAACTTACTTTCATACTCATCATCATATCATGTATGCATAAGTGTATAAGCTGCCCGACCATGTAGGTGCGGTGTGATATTTAATAACATTAGCAATAGCATTAGCACAACGTCCGTGCCTCCCGCGTCCGGGTATCATCTCATGCCGTCCACTAGTGGCGCTCGCCCATGCCATTTGGCCATGGTGTATAGGCCGCCCGCCGTATAGGCGCGGTGTGATATCATCATATGCTCATTACAACGTGCTCCTTATATGCTCATCATAATACATTTATCATAACTCATCATAACATGCTTATCATAATATGCTTATAGCAATACATACATAGAGACTCATAGATAATCATACTTCATCGGGGTGACGTAAGGTCGTGGACCCCCGATGTCATTTTGAGCATTCATAAGTATTCTTCCTCACCTTGAAGGAACAAGCATAAGGTGAGTGTACATAGTGATCAATATCATTAGATTACATATATTACATCACTCACTCCTTAGGAGCATCATATCGTAGGCTATGACATTTCTAGACTTTAGCTTACTATCCTCCCATCATATTCATCTTATATTTCTTATCTCGTCTAGCTATTTATGAGAGAGGACTCTTAACTTTCTTGGAGGTGGAACATTTATAGTAAAAGAGGAATTTCATATCATAGGACTCATACCTTAGGAAGAAAGGATTTGCCTCACATACCTTTGCCGCTTTACTATTCTATTGCTCGCTTGTGCTCCTTAAATGCACTTGTATACCTTCAATGGAATTCGTATCGACATTAGTTATATAATCGGGAAAACATGTTCTCTAAGCTATAGAAATTTGGGCAGCATCTCCTTTGTTTATACTACTTTCCGCCATATTTCATATCAACTCCCAACACTCATAATAATCATCATAATATCGCTAACAACAATCGTCATTCATTCATATGATTCGCATTTCATAATTCACCTCAATTTCCCATAATTATGACTAAAAATCCATCGTCGTACTCTTTCGTATCCAATACTCATTTCATGTTCTATAGGTCATTTATAACACATTTATATCATCAACATATTCATTTCCATGATTCAATTCACTACTAATCACTAATAACATTTTTTTCATCCATTTGATGACCCATTTGTGGTATTCTTCTACAATCCGTGAATCTCAATTTATAATTACTTCAAATAGCATGTAAAGGTCATGAAGTTTAACTTAAATGGTAGATAAATAGTCCTTGAATGATAATACACCCTCTTTCACAAAACCCTAATTCTTCCTCCTTGAGATTTCTTGACCTTAATAGCTTTAATGGAGTTTCTTAGGCTTGATTCTCCTCAAATCTTGTTATCAATCCTTGATCTCCTTAGTTTTCTTGTGGATGAAATGTTTGGAAGGTTCTAGAGGTGTGGAGGGGTTGAAGACGTGAATGGAAATGAAATAAATGAAGTGAGATCACATTTAAAGACTTGGAACATCGTCAGTCGCCGGGACTTCCACGGACCGTTCCACGGTCCGTGGAACCCGATGTTGGTCGTGAACTGGTCGTGGTTCACGACCAGCTGACCATCCTTTCTTGCTGGCAGTTCCACGAACCATTCCACGGTCCGTGGAACATTATATGGGCCGTGGAAGTGGTCGTGGAAATCCATCGCTCCGCCAAAGTTGTTCTCGTCGTTTCGTTTGATCTCCAATCCTTATGGAACCTTCTTAGCACTTGTTTACCACTTCATTATAAATCTAGGGGATGTTATAAACTCTTCTCCATAATAACCTTGAGGCATCAATAACTCAATACTCCTAGTTTGCATCCAACACACTAACTTATAACTCGATTCCCTTATGACTTTTCTCTCTTCAAGTCTAATATCTTTGAAATTCTTAATTAGCATCATCACATACTAGTTCTTACTTGTCCAAACCTCATATACATCGTACCCCTCATTAGTCTATCCACTGTACGCTTAAGGGGAAATTTTCAAGGTGTAACAAGTCTTTCCGACATTCTTCCCTTTTTCGAGCTTGGTTAGCTCACTTTTGACCTGAGGGAACAGTTGGCACACTTCCGGAGGTGTTTAGATTTGATTCAAGTGACTTTCTGTGAAAATTGGGCTTAAAGAGAAAAATAGTTGACTAAAAGTTGACTTTTGGGTAAACGGACCTTTTTAAAAAATCCATCGATTCTGAGAGGTCCGGATGGTCATTGAAACTGTGTACATATTTGGTTCGGTACCCAATTTACTCGGATGCATTTTGGGACTTGGGTTGGGAAATTGGAATTAAGATATCGGGGGTTGACTCGATCAACGAGACCTCCGTTGGAAATTCCAAGGCCACGGGAGCGTTCTTAGCGTGTTTTTATGTACGTCTATGTGTCTGTTGTGTGAGCAGATGGCCTCGGGAATTAGTCATAAAATTTGATTGAATTGTGAAACATGGATGGAATTCTGGTGTCTGGTGCCTGCTTTGGCGGCACCAGCACTGCGGCAGCGGTACCGCTGGGGCATCGCTGTTGAAGTGGTCTGAGTGACTGCAGAAGCGGTGATCCGGCAGTGACTGGGGTATTTAAATGATATAAAATCCCAATTCTTTTCATTCATTGTTATTCCAAAGGTGGTTCATATTGTGAGCATCTCTAGAGGATTCTTAGAGGAGGTTCTTGGTGGTCCTAATCCTTGTGCTATTTCAGTAATCCTAATCATCTTAGGATTCCTCTTCCCTTATTAATTCCTTAGTTTTGGAAGATTAAAAGTGGGTTTTGATGAATGTTCTATGTAGGCTTATTAATGATGAAATTGATGGAGTTTATGCTATATTTTGATGAATCTAAGGTTGTTAATCATTTATGGATATCCCATTCTTAGTGTTGAATTCTTAAATCAAATAGCTAGGTTTATACCCAAATTTGGGGGGTTTTCTTTGATTCCGACATTAGGGGATTTCATGAGTTTCATCAACAATTGGTGGTTGTGTTATGATCACCTAGTGCTTAATTTGATATTTTGCTTCTAAATTTCCTGTTTTGCCCTTGTGGGCTCGTTTCCCCAAAATTCTGGGGTTGGATTTGACATAAATTGAATGCTAGCAATATTAGTATCGTTCTTCATGATTTATAATCTAGATTTTGATTATGCTTAGGCTACTTTGGTTCTGAGGCTTAGCGAAAAGGCAAGGCAAATGAGTGAGTTGTTGGTGTTTGCGGTTTGGCCATCTAGGTAGGTTATAGCTTATCCTTGGTGAGACTCCGTGTAGTGAAGCATATATTTATGATATTGTTGGAGACAGCATGTAAACCTTTGGGTATGAAGTTGGATGGATATTGTCTTAGATTGGGCCCTGTTGTATGATTGGGGCTAGCGACCCCGTTGTGTTGTGACTTGATAGTTCTATTGTGTTGGCTTGATGCCACGTGATATCAGTAGATATTGCAATCCGTTTTCCATCTTGATTGTGATATCATAGTATCTTACGGCTTGATGTCGATATAAGGATAGAGTTCTATATGACTAGAGGATAGAGTTCTATATGACTTGTGTAGTCTTCATTGATATTGTTGGCGTACCCATGTTGGTACTTGTGACACATATATTATTGGCATAACCATGTTAGTACTTGTGACTTTGATATGTTATTGGCGTACCCATGTTGGTACTTGTGAAATTGATTATATTGTTGGCGTACCCATGTTGGTACTTGTGATATTGATCAGATTATTGATTTTGATACATGTTGTCACGACCCAACCCCGTAGGCCGTGACTAGTGCCCGATCTGGGCACCCAAACACTTCCTCAGATAATATCAAACACATCCAGGTATATAACAGAAGCCGACTAGGCTGTGTTTCAAATTTATATAATTTCCAGAAAAATTTCGGCAGAGTTTCCTTTGTTTTACGGACTATCCAAAATAACCCTGCACGCAGAAAATACCAACAAAGGCCACACAGGGCCAACAGAGCAACATATATACATATGCGGGCCGACAAGGCTGCCGCGGCGAATGGAATCGCCCAAACACAACATATACAAACACAACTGTACGGAAGTAGGCACAACCCACAAACATGTCCACGTACCTCTAAACGGCATGCACGTAATCATATGACGGGACGGGGCCCCGCCGTACCCCTGAACAAATATATACAAATGCACGAACAAATATATACCAAAATATAAGCTCCGGAATGAGAGGAGCACTCCAAATAGCAGAAGAGGGTGTCCTAAATAGGTGGATCACCAAACTGTGCGTTTGTACCTGCGGGCATGAAACGCAGCCCCCCCGAAAAAAAGGGGGTCAGTACGAAATATGTACTGAGTATGCAAAGCAGAAAATGTAGTATACAAATCTGAGTCGAAATCGAAATAGGGATACAGAAAGTAAATGCATTTCCAAAATATCAAAATGTTACTTCAAAATATAAATCATGCATAGGGCACAGGAAATATGGTCGCCCGCCTGTCGATGGCGCCATAACACAGCATAACACCAGAAAGTTTCAAATCTCCGTATCCCCGTCACATATCATACACAGCATATCACCATACACAACATATCACCAAATATAGTGGAACCCGGCCCTCGAGCGAGGAGCTCGGTGAACCATAAGCACAGCATAACACCGGAGTATAATCAAAACGCGCACGACAACAGAACCGGCCCGGGACCCGGCGAAAGATATAACAGAACGCACGAGCGGAGTCGTGAGGAATCATATGCATAAAATCGTTGTTATAATCCAAAAGATAAGTAAAATAGTCACATTTGAAAGCGGAATAATAATTACAACATTCTCTTTCAAAAGTTGTCAAAATTACATAAAGGAACGTCGCGGGACCCACAGACGGGTGTAGACCCGAACTAGGCCCGCCTATGAAAAACATACTCATTCGATATCATACAAGCTTCTACAAAAATTTCAAAGCAATCCGAGCTTTTCTGTGAAAGTTATGAGCGTTTGAAATTTTGGAATCGCTAAAGAATAAACTT
>NW_026715808.1:0-19321 GCF_029784015.1 Lycium ferocissimum | reverse complement strand
TAGTACTACTTTCACCTTGACTCCCGAGTATGGATTTCTTACTTATTTAATGAGTTTATGATTATGATTTTTATGCATATGGTCACTCACGACTCTTGCTCGTGCATATGGTCGTACATCCTTCACCGAGTCCGGGCCGGTTATGTGTCGTCGCACTTTGATATATTTCGGAGTATGATGTGTCCGGTTCGCCGAGCCTCGTCCGAGGGCGGGTACCGTGTATATTTGGCGTTATGATGTGTTACGGCGTATGATGTGATGTGATATGTCGGGTTTCGAGATATGGAAATCTTCCTCGGAGTATGATGTGTTATGGCGCCGCCGATCGGGCGAGCGACCATAGTTCTAAGAGCCCTTGCATGATTTATGTTTTTAAACTAAATATTTTGACATTTTGCATATTGTACTTATTTTTGTATCTTGTTTCGATTATGATTAATTCGTAATTCTTGCTTTACATACTCAGTACATATTCCGTACTGACCCCCTTTCTTCGGGGGCTGCGTTCCATGCCCGCAGGTACAGACGCTCAGTTTGGTGATCTACCCGCTTAGGAAACCTATTCTGCTATCTGGGAGTGCTCCTTCGTCCGGAGCCTATATTTTGGTATATATACTTTTCCGTTGCATATGTATATATTCATTCAGGGGTACGGCGGGGCCACCGTCCCGTCACATGATTACTCGTTCTCGCTGTTTAGAGGTCTGTAGACATGTATGTGGGTTATGGTTGTTCCTGTACAGATATGTTCGTACGTTTTATGTTTGGGCGGTCTTACCCGCCGTGGCAGCCTCGTCGGCTGCATATGCGTATTTTGGTATGCTATGTACATTACGACAGCCTCGCCGGCTTTTGTTACATATGTTGGCTATTATGCATTAATCTGAGACTATATGTGATCATTTACACTTATGCAAGTTTAGTATGCTAATTCAGAGTGTCAGGTGTGTATGAGTGTCCAATTCGGACACTAGTCATGGCCTACGGGGTTGGGTCGTGACAGTTTTCCTAATTTCCTAAAAACTAGGTAGCGACTCTTTTTCAAAACAAGTCTGAAAGAGCACCAACAAGTTCGAAGTACCTTTCCGAGCGCTAACCCCGCTCGCGAAATGCGAACCGTAACAGTACCAACTTTCTACAAGACCAAACTTATCACAACGTCAAGTAGAAGCAAGAACAATTACTTTTCATGAACTAGTTTAGTGTAATCTTGTTGAATTCTTGATCTATGTGGCTATAAGTGTTTAAGAAATGTTTAGGGAGGTTTCTAGAGCTCAAAGGAGTGTAGAATGATGATAAAATGAGGGTAATGGGGGTATTTATACCCCTTTGAAGGTCGGTTCCACCGACTTTCCAAATGGGTCCCGCGGAGAACCCATCTGGCAGCCTATTTTGAAACGCCCATAACTTTCTATTCCGATGTCGTATCGACGAACGGCTTGTTGCATTGGAAACTTGACTCAATGGAATTCAATTTGCATAGGTTATGAATTCCATAACTCCTCATATTCTAGGAGATACACCGCCCTCAAATTGGACCAAAATTCCTGTCCAAAAATTCTACTAAGTTTTCTAAAATTTCGACAAACTTAATTTTTTTTCGATTCGGTTGATCCCAGAACCTGTAGACACCTGCTTAGCACTTGTTACAAGTATTTCTTAACCTTATAAGGGTTCCATGACCTTTCCGAGCTTATGTTAGTTTACTTACGATGCAAACGACGCGAAATTTTTTGAGGTGTAACATCCTTCCCCCCTTAGAAACATTCGTCCTCGAATGTTAAACTCTCAGGTATTCTATAAAAAATTCGGTAGAGTTTCCCCTATAACTGTACCACTACCAACCTGTCACAACCACAACCCAAAATATACAACGCCACATAGGGCCACAACACGTAATGACAACAATGGCCTCACACGACTAATAAAAGTAACTGACAATATAGTGCATACCTGAGGATGTTGGTATCGTAGCCCGAACCTGCTCTAGGGTCGAAAAATAAGGATATCTAGACTTCATACCTTCCTCAGCTTCCCAAGTCATCTCTTCTACATTTTTATTCCTCCAAAGTACTTTTAGGAAAGCTATATCTTTGGTTCACAACCTACGAACCTGGCAGTCCCAAAATAGTAACCGGAACTTCCTTGTATGACAGTTGCTCTGTAAAAGCGAACATCATCTGCTGATACAACTCTGGAAGGATCTCTGATGCAATTACGGAGCATGGATACATGGAAGACTGGATGTATAGACTCTAAGTCTGAAGGCAAATCTAGCTCGTAGGCGACCTAGCCTATTCTACGAACTATCCTGTAAGGTCCGATGAATCTAGGGCTGAGCTTTCTCTTCTTATCGAACCTCATAACAACTTTCATCGGCGATGCCTTCAAGAATATCAAGTCATCTATCTAGAACGCCAAGTCTCGTCGTCCTAGCTATCCATCCTTACGGCTCTACTGCGTCTAAGTAGACCATACTATACGATAACTCTTACCGTAGTCTACTTGCTACTATTGCCGGAATCTAGTTATTGAAGGTATTTCTTACTTCTTAACTAATATGTTCAAATCTATATCCTTTTATACTTCCTGACTATGATTCGTCTTAAGGGTACACCCTAACTTCTTCTCTAAACCTCTGACCGTGTCTTTACTCTCTTGGATCTTAACCTATCATATGGTATACTCGATTTCCCTACAAGGGGCCTAGTTACTGACTTGGGTCAATGATATACTAGGGGCCTTAGATCTATTTGGACATACACACTAAGGGAACAATGTTGAAAGTACCTGTCGTATCCTCAAGAGAAAACTCTGGATCCTGTCGTGTGGTTAAAGAAAAAGTGCGGTTCCGCTGGCTTCCTGAACTGGAAGCTCTGCCCCGACCTCGGCCTGTACCTCAGCTGATGGAAGATGGTGGATCTGCGGCAAACCCCTTAAGTGGCGCTCTATCTGCTTTCCCCCTGCCCGGATAATTCCTCATCTGATGACCCAAGCGGCCATATGAATAACAAGCACTAGAAAAATCCTTCATTAGGCGGTCCTGACGGCTGCACGAGTAACCCGCGTTCGATCCCCACTGGGACCTCCTAAAATGCCCGTGACCACAATTTTCACAACGTGGCGAGGACGACTCTACTCGACCTGAATCCTTTTGTTGTTGTGACCCTGATACACGGGAATTCTCACCTACTCCAGATGGGATGTAATACCCTGATCTGTATCCCTAGGACTTAGATGTTGGTGGCTTATCCTGATACTGGGGTCATAAATTCCCCCGACTATCACCCTGCTGACTAGCGGACCTGGGCCTCTTATGATGCTCTCTCTCTATCCTCTCAATCAGCCGCTGCTGACATCTACGATCCCCGCAGTTCTGCGCGAAAGCCTGAATACGAGCAAGGTTCATATTAGCACTCACCGCCGCAATAGTACAAGCCCCAACATAATCGGGGTGCAAACCTACTATAAACCTGTGAATCCTGGCCCTCGATGAATCAAAGAAGGATGGAGCATATCTAGCCAAGGAATCAAATCGGAGGCAATAAGCACGAACACTAGAACTACCTTGCTGGACAGTCAAGAACTGATCAACTGTCGCCTCTCGTATCTCCAACGGTAAATAGTGATCGAGAAAGGCCTCTGATGTTATATCCCGTGTTTTTGCCTATTTGAAAATTTTGAAATAAATGTGACTTGTAGGTCATAAGTCAATATTTTGATCTTAATTAACATATCTATGTTGTTCATGGAAAAAAATATTGGCGCAAAGACATCGGAGAAGGCCAAGGGCAAAATTGGAATTTCGAAAATTGGTTTCGGAAATTACAAAATAAGATTTGTAGCTAATTGGGCTCAACAAAGATTAAAAGAAAAATTGAGGCCCAAGAGATGGGGTGGCCGGCCAACATGCTTGGCCCAAGCCCATGTCACATGATGATCATGTGACCATTTAATTGATTAAGAGAGTATATATATATATGTGATCATCCTTAGAAGTTTCAAGAAAACAAAACAAAAGAGAGAGTGAGAATTAAAGGCCATTCGGCCGAACCTAAAAAAAAAAAATTCCAAGTCTTCAACTTCAATCCAAAAATCTTGTTCTTCTTGAATTCTTAACAAGCTCAAGACGCTCTTTAACGTGGTACAATTGGTTTAGTGAAAGAACCACGTTTGCGGGAAGTTGAAATTTGAAGAAAAAGGTAAGATTTCTATGTTTTTATGTTATGGGACAAGTTTGTATGTTATAATGATTAGAATTGAATGAGAAGTATGGAATTGTGGTGTGTGTGTGCATGGCGTGTGTGTGTGGAGAGAGTGTGTGGCCGTGTGCCATGTTGAAGAAGGGGAGAGATGAAATGAGATTTATTTAGCGTGTTAGTTGCGTCGTTATGACGCTTACGACGTAAATAAGTCTTGAACGATTCGAAATGGCATTGAAATTGGTTGTATGTTATTATGGGAAATTATGTGATTTTCATATGATTTTTATATAATTATGAAAGTAAGAATCTAAATGTGAATTATAGTTGTTGTTGATGAGTTTGAAAGGAAAACAATGCGATTTAGTAGCTTTGCCGCATTTGTAGGAGTTTCGGATAGAATATGGAATTGGCGGGAATACTTGAATTCATGAATGTTGCTTGGAATACTATTGAAATATGTTTGAATAACCTTGAAATAGTTAAAGGATATGAATAATGTTGATATTAGTTGATAACGGAAAGTTGGAATGGAAGTTGTTGAACTATGTAGGAAAGAGGACTACTCATGTCATAATGTATTTTGTAATGAATTGTTGGTGTTGTTGGATTGTTGGGTTGTTGTTGTTGACATATTGGGCCGAGCTAAGTCTCGGGATGCTATATGTATAGGGGAGGTGCTTCCGAAATTTCGATAGACAAATATGAGTTTAAGTTGAATTCTTAGAATCTATAACTCACAATTGGTAAATGTGACCATTTGTAGATTCTGGGCGAAACGGGATTTGAATTTAAGTAAGCGTGAGACGCACGTCAGGTATGTAAAGCTCACCCTTTCCTTCTTTTGGCATGTCTTAGGTGTATTAGGCTTGGATTCGCGTCTTGGGGGCAATTCTGCTCACGGAAATCCGAGTTTGATTTTTTGTACTATTCATTCAGCATAATTGAATTATATTCCATATGTTCATTGGAAAGATGTTAAAACTTCCGTGACTTTCCCATACGAACCCGGATTGCTTTGAAACTTTCATAGATGTTTCCATGGGGTCTAATGTTTGTAAAATTATGCATGCCACCTCGACTTGACTGAGGTGGGCCCACTAGCCCCAAGATCTCCTCCGAATGTCCTATACGACTTATTTGGCATGACGTTGAAAAGAAACTTTAGCGTATGATTATAGTTATTAAAGAATGATATTCTAATAACTCGAGTACGTTCTAATATGTAATTGAACTATGAATCCGATTGTAGAAATACTTTTGTGAGACAGATTCTATATTGCTCAATTACTTAAACATACTTTGCCTAAAATTGTCGTCATATGTCCATGCTACGTCTTTACAAACATTTTACGGGTAAATTGCATTAGTCTCTCACTACTCTGCTCGTGCATGTTATTATGATATCGTTTGCCGGATCCCGGGCCGGCTTGTGATCGTGCGCCTTATGATAAATTCGGTAGTATGCTGTGTTGCGGTTTCCGAGACCTCGCCATAGGGCCGGTTACCGTATATGGAGTTATGCTGTGATATGGCTTATGATATGATATGTGCGATGATGTGTTATGTTCGGAGTTGTACGGAGATTTGAAACCTTCTGGAGTATGCTGTGTTGTGGCACTAGCGTCGGGTGGTGGCCACGTTCTTGAGCGCTATGCATGATTTTGATTTGCATTGTATACATATGTTTTCGGTATAGGTTTGATACTTGATTTGGTACTTTCTCTCTGTACTCTTATTTCATTTGTGGTTTGGATTTCTGTACTCTATGCTTTATATACTCAGTACCTCTTTCGTACTGACCCCCCTCTCTTCGGGGGCTGCGTTTCATGCCCGCAGGTACAGATATACGTTCAGGTGATCCACCAGTGTAGGCTACGCACTCTGCTATCTTGGATTGCTCCTTTTGATCCTGGAGCCCGTCTTTTGGTAAATAGGCTTTTTCCATGTATATGCTTCTGTATATTTCGACTATCTGGGTACGACGGGGCCCTGTCCCGTCATATGTCTTTGTTATGAGTCTGTAGAGGCCTGTAGTCATATATGTGGGTCGAGGGTCCTATGTGTGTTTGTTTTGTATGTGATTTGCATCTTAATGTGGTCCCGTTTGTTGTGGTGGCCATAACGGCTCATATGTCTATATATGTGTATATATGTTTGGCGATGTACATTCCGCCGCCCATCTAACTTTGATATGATATTTTGTACGCACGACCGCTTAAGATAGCATTGGTTCCACTTCTGTTTGAAATTGTGAATGTAATATCTGAGCTAAGCCAAAATATGACGATTTGATATAAAAATCCGTTTGGGTGTCCAACTAGGACGCCAGTCGCGGCCCACGGGGCTGGGTCGTGACATCTGAAAACTCAAACCAACGCGCTGGAGATGCCTCAGGACTTCTGGCATGCTCCCACCCCTCATACCATAAGACGGCTATATCACAAAGCCTGAAAGCCGTTAAATCTACTGCCTCGATCTCGGTAGCATACATGACCCTGAAAATACGGTGAAGCTTATTGATGAAGTTCTGAGGATCCTCGTCCCGCCTAACCCCTGAGGGCTCTGGAGGGTCAAGTGCTAGGAACTCACAAACCCTCAAACCGCTGGACCCATCAGTGGTCACTTTACCAGGCGTGCTCTCGGTTGTCTCTATGTCGCCACAAGCTGAGTCAATAAGTGCCCCGCACTTCTAAGATCCTGGTCTGTCGGTACGAGAGGGGGTACTGGAGGTGCTAGCTCCCTCGGAAGCTCCTCAAGCAGTGGAATGATGGCTTGAATAGGGTCTCACCCTGGCCCTCAGACTGGGCCTCAGCTGTTGGGTATGCCCTACTGTTTCCCTCACCAGCTGCCGTATCAACTTCCCGGCTAGTTGCTGTCTTCCCAGTCACCGGCATAGCTGTATACAAACAGAAAGGGTAAGTTTAACTCAAACCTCCTATGACTTGGCTCTACAACACGATTAGATCTGAAAGAAGGGTAACCAACTCCTAAATGCCCTGCAGCTTTCTATTTATATGATGTGGTGCACAACACATCTATAAATAAGACTCTACTAGACATGGCTTGTAGACTCCCTAGGATAGAACTGCTCTGATACCAAGTTGTTCACGCCCCAAATCGAGAGAGGCGTGACCGGACTCTATGCCTTACTAGGCTCGAGCGAACCACTCTAAATCTGTAACTCTGGAGGAGTAACCCTCAACTTAGGCCGATAGGGCCTACCTACACACAGACAATACCAACAAGCCGGCGAGGCTGCAATCTGGATATATATAGAAATATTGGCTATCTCATCTGAATTGAGCACACACACCTAAAACACGTATACACAATTGAGCAAGCCAACGAGGCTGATATGATTGTACAAAGCCAACAGTACCCAAACAGACATATACAAGCCAGCAAGGCTATCACACAGACACACTATATATAGGACTCGTCTACAAGCCTCTAAGGAAAGCATAACTATATCATGGTCGGGATAGGGGCCCGGCCTGCTCATCCAATCTGTAGTAAAAAAGGAGAGAATCCAAAAGACCTGGCAACTCCGAACAAAAAGGGAGCTCACCAATCAACTGATAACAAATCCTACCTACTGGGGAGGTCTATCAATCTGTCTATCTGTACCTGCGGGCATGAATGTAGCGCCTCCGGCAAAAGGGACTTCAGGACGAAATAATGCACCGAGTATGTAAGGCAATAGGTACTGAAACTGAAATACAACTGAATCTAAAATACATAAATCTGCTGAAATAAACAAGGATTAGAGAAACCTGAGAAGTATATCTATCTGCCTCTACTCAACTCACAAGCAAACCGTACTATCGAGTCTACCCGGCCATATCTGAGGCTCAATGCTAACTACCTGGCTATGCATGGCTCGGTGCATCTCTATCCAGCCATAGATGGCTCGGTACAGTCTCTACACAGTCGTACAGGCTCGGTGTCGTTTTCTTATAACAACCCAACATGCTATCAACAACATATATACCAAACTATCATAATTCTATTACACAACCACGAGATCTAACACTGAAAGTACTCCCGACAAGGGACAAATCAGATAAGGAAATGGAAGTGGAATTCTTTTGGAAAACAAGTTCTTTTTCTAGTCGTTTCTAATTCGAAACATGTCAAGTATAAACTGAGATATTTGAGGATGACAACATGTCTCTTTATACCTTTCTCTAGGTTCATGAACATAAGAAGCTGATAAGAGTCTCTCGAAAATACAATACAACACTAGGGAGGCTATACGCCTCTAAGACAAGCTCTAGTCTATAATCTCACTTTAAGAAGTTCGTTAAGCTCTTACTTTATAAAATCTCACTAACCATAAGGCCAGGCAAATCTGTATCACTGACCCATAGGCCAGGCATATCTGTCTCTCTGACCAAGTGGCCAAGCTAAAGAAAATACATGAATATAATGATGTATATCTAGTGTAAACTGTGATATATGAAGAAGTCAACATGTCTCTTTCGAACTCTTCTACTAGCAATGAACTAGGGAGCGGATGGAAATCCCTCGAAAGATACAATACCACATCTAAAAGCGTGACACCTCTATGACAACTCTAAACAATAGTTCTCTTTCTTTAAGATTCGATAAACATTTATTATCTATGGATCATGCAAGAAAAGAAAGGATAGCCATTATATACCTTGTCGTCTACTTAATCACTCGACATCTATCCTCCTGAGCTTGTAAATTTGCATTCAAGACGATTCACACTAAGGTTAAGTCATTGAAACACTTATAGGATCAAACTAAACTATTCGGTGAGTTAACGAAATTTGAGCAGCACTTCCCCTATATCATCTACTTCCTCAAAATTTCAAAACAACTCCGAAACATCAATAACAACATGAACAATATCATACCCAAGAAATTACATTCAAACTAGGCTCAAATCCACCCAAAACTTCTTTTCAAATTCAATCCGTAGCCATAAACTACAACACAACGCTTTATGACATTTTTCCATGATTTCTTTCACTTATGAGACTGGTTTAACCTTCAAATCAACTCAACATAAGAAACAAGATGAATAACATACCTTATACTTGAAGAAATTTAGCCAACCCAACTTTCTACAAGACCAAACTCACTACAACATCAAGTAGAAGCAAGAACAATCACTTTTCATGAGCTAGTTTAGTGTAATCTTATTGAATTCTTGATCTAAGGGGCTATAAGTGTTTAAAAAATGTTTATGAAGGTTTCTAGAACTCAAGGGAGTGTAGAATGATGATAAATTGAGGGGAATGGGGGAATTTATACCTCTTGAAGGTCGGTTCCACCGACTTTTCAAATGGGTACCGCGGAGAAGCCATCTGGCAGCCTATCTTGAAATGCTCATAACTTTCTACTCTGATGTCGTATCGATGAACAGTTTGCTGCATTGGAAACTAGACTCAATGAACTCCAATTTAAATAGGTTATGAATTTCATAACTCCTCATATTCTAAGATATACACCTCCCTAAAGTTGGATCAAAATTCCTGTCCAAAAATTCTATCAAGTTTTTCCAAAATTTTAACAAACTTAATTTTTTCGATTCGCTTAATCCCGGAACCTTTAGACACCTGCTTAGCACTTTTTAAAAGTATTCCTTAACCTTATAAGGGTTCCATGAACTCTCTGAGCTTACGTTATTTTACTTACGACGCAAACGACGCGAATTTTTTTTAGGTGTAACGATTCTAGCATTAATCTTTGTTAATAAACCATGTAGGAGTGTTAGAATTAATTAGAAATATATAGAGTAACCTTACCTTGGTGTGGGAGGATGTGGAGAGAAGATAAAAGTATACTTAAGGTTTTGTGGAAGTGAAAATAGACTTAAATTGCAGATATTCGTGTTTTAAAACTGAGTTCTGTGTTTTTTGGGACCCTAGACGTTGCCCCAGCATCTCACGGAAGTTTTTGGATTTGACAGATTTGTCATGCTATGGCTGGGCATCGCCCCACCATAGCATAGAACTTTCTGCACATACACCCGGCGGTAAATAGTCATAACACCTTGCACAGAGCTCCGTTTGACCTCCACCATATATGGTTGGAAATGTATTGTGAAGATCTACAACTTTCATGTTTTGAGTTTTCTCAAATTCCTAGTGTAACTACCTGTCACGACCCAATTTCACAAAGTCACGCGTGCACCTACCTATTTCACCTCGATAGGTGAACCCTTAACCCAACATTCACAAACACAGTATAAATAGCGGAAGAAGATAAAGTAACGTAAGTCTGACATTGAATATATAATAAGTGCGGAAGTAAATTAAAAAGCACACAAGTATACGTCTGGTAATACAAGAGTATCTAACTAATGTCTCAGAATAGCAAAGTAAGACATAATAGAAGAAGAGTCTTCGGGTAGCGAAGCGTCTACATGCTCACCCCAACAGACTCGAATCAGCAGCCTCGAACTCTCAGCCACGAGGGGTAGACGTTGATCCCACCTGATACTCTGTATTCATAAAAGAATGCAGCAAGTGCAGGTCAGTACAAACAACACGTACTGGTAGGTATCATAGGCCGACTAAGATTAACTAACATATACCAAGACAATAAAGTAAGAAAACAGGTAAATCAAAACCAAGTACAAGTCATCACCTATGTTATAACATCTAAACCCAACTGTGCCAAGTCTCAGTACATCCAATCTGAATCCGTATATCATAACTATAGCACAAGAGTATCACTAGAAGCCAAAGGTACAATGCAATGCAATAATGTATGAAATATGGATGCAATGCATATGCACCGATACACAAGTACTCCGATGATGGAATATCACATCTCGACAGCACAACCCATGAGGGACCCGCGAAGCCCATTATCAATCCTCACGATTCCAGCAAAGACATCGGCAATCGCTACCAGCACTCATAGTTCGATTCCGGAATAAACATCAAACATCGATCTTCACGTCACTCTCATCCAACTGAGCCCAGCTCATAACAGTGTTTTCTTGTATATCATCAATGTATCAACAGTATATCATGAAGGATGAGAATGCGTGCAATGTATGAGTTCAATATCAATAATCAAATAAATCTCAACAGTACCACACATCGGCACACCAACAATATCAATAAAAGGCTACACAATAAGCCACAATAGAATCAAAATCGTTGTCTCAAAACAGCAACAAGTAAGGTGCTACAATATCATCATCAAAATATATCACTAGTCACCAATATCTGCTATCTCCAAGTGGCAACAAGCCAACAACAAATAGAACAAGATAAGTGACAACACAACAGGGTGGCTATCCCCAAATCATACAACAAGGCCCAACCTAAGGCAATATCCAACCCAATTCATACCCGAAGGTTGAAATGCATTCTCTGACAATATCATCTAAACATATGCTTCGCTAATCGAAGTCTCACCATAAGGTAAACTATAACCTACCTGGAGAGCCGAACAAAGAAAGTCTCCAAAATCAAACCTTAGTCTTCCCTTTCCTTTGAGCCTCGAGATAATGAAAGTCTAAACATATTCGAATCATGAAATTAGAATGAAGAAGAACATCATTCAAACCCTACTTTTATTCAAGACCCAAATCCCAACCTATGAAATGAGTTTTATGAACTAGAGAGATAAAATTAGGAATCTATATGTCTCAACATGAAATTAAGGCTCTAGGAGATCAATTCCCATCAATTACAAGCTAGAAGAACCAACGATTCACTTAAATTCGGATTCTAGGAAAAACCCTAAATTTGGGTATAAACGCTAACTTCCAATTCCATAATTTAGCCACTAATTAGGAAGAAATCATGCAATAATAGATTCTAGTTATCAATTCCAAAAAATTTATTTCACATTAGATAAACGAAAAAACGCTCTCAACAAAAAGAAAAACTTTTTAGAAAAACCCTACTTACAACCACAACGCAGCCGCCGGCCACCATGGCTAATATGGCCGGTGGACAACCTCCACTTGAGGTTACTCCACCATTCCCACAACTTACTACCATAGATTCAACCTTTCCACCATTGCCATCAACAAATTCCAACCAAAACCCAGTAAACAAGCACCCAAAAAACCCAGTCGAAAAATCGAAGCAAAAAGACCATATTTTTCATCAGAACCGAAACGACCCTAAAGATTTGCTTAGCGAGCAAGTAGCACCATAACCTAAACAAACCATTTATGCCCAGTTATTAAAACCTGATACAACACCTCAAGCCCATGCCCAGATTAATTTCCCTACCAAAAAGGTCACATATGTTGATGGGGAACCTTATGTAACATGGAATACAAACGAAGTGCAGCAAATGATCTTGAAAGAAAGTCTATAGTATGCTATACTTGGGAAATTTTCATATCATGCTATGGATATCAAGGAATTAAGGACAGAAATCCCAAAACAATGTGGGATAAAAGGCACAGCAACAATTGGCCTTATTGAAGAAAGATACATTCTCGTAAGGTTAAATCTGTTTGAAGACTATGTGAAAATGATGTCCACACCAGCATATTACTTGAAAATCTATGACAAATACTGTCAAATGAGACCTTTAATCTGGGATCCCTGGTTCGGGAGCCGAGGAGGAGACATACGAAGCCATAGCAGGCATAGATTAGTTTCCCTGAACTACCCCCAAACTTCTTTGTAAAAGAGGTTGTGTTCTCAATGGCAACTGCAGTTGGAAAGCCATTAACAGTAGACTTAGCAACATCTAATAAAATAAGGCCTAGTTGTGCAAAAGTAAAGGTACAAGTTGATTTATTGGCTGAACATCCTGAGAGGATTAATGTATCAGAAGTTGATGAGCAAACTGGTATGATGAAGTCTAAGTGGATCAGGATAAAATATGATTATCTTCCCAAGTATTGCAAGCATTGTAAACTACAAGGACATAGGGAAGGGGAATGCAGGGCATTACATCCTGATCTAGAAAAACAATAAAGAGCGAATTTGAAAAAAAAGAAAGCAGTGGTCAAGAGGAGGATGCACAACAAAAGAAGGTAATTAACAAAAGAGGAGGGAACTATTATGGGAAACAGGAATGGATGAAGAGAAGAAACAAATATGTGAAAGACAGTTCTGGGATTATTTTGGGAGAAATTGGCAAGATGGATGCAAATAAGGTAACTAGGAAAGTAGAAACAAGTAATACCTTTGCTATTCTGGATGAGGAAAATGAGAAGGAATCAGCAGCACAAACAGCAAGTCCATCCAAAGAAATCTATGGAGCAAAATAGTAGTGAAGGACCAACATTAACAACAAAGCAATGGATTGAGAGTAGTTTTCATCCAAACAAGTTAAATAGTCCTAGTCTAACAACACCAAGCAATATTACAGATGAGCAGGATGGTAATAAAAGGCATACACCAGGGGTGAAGAGTGCAGGAAAGAATGGAAATTCAAGCAAGCAAAGCCAGGGTAATAACAGTCCAACAAATGGGAATAGCAAATCTCAGCAGAATCAAGAACACAAATCTCAGGGTACAGAAGAGGAAGGTATTCTAGCAAAGAAGAATGGCAGTGCAAAACAATCAATGCTGGAAAAAAGTACAAGTGCAGAAAAGTAATCAAACACAAAGCAGGCCTACTTTAGTCAGGAGGAAGAATAGGAAAGGATAGAAGATAATAATCTGTATGAGGATACAGGGCAGTCTGGCAAAAAAGGGGAGGAGACTAAATATCAGGAGTCATCTGAAAATATGCACATGGTAACACAATTATTGGCCCCAAGTATGCAGAATCAGACACAGATGGGGCAGGAAACTAATAGAAGAGATATGGATGGGCAATCTATTGAAATGAATATACAAGTAGCTTTGAGGGAGAGAGATATCTCTCCTAAATTTAACAAAGGGGCAGGCAGAGGGAAAAATAAATCTCAAAGGGACTTAAGTGCCCCACCAGGGAGTGGATATCAAACTAGAAGAGCACTATATAAATCTAATGTTTAATGATGAATGCTTTGATATGGAACATTAGATCAGTGAATACCATGGAAGATTTTCCAAGGTTGATAAAACTGAAGCACAAGTATAATCTTGGTTTTATTGGCTTGTTGGAGCCTTTTCAACAACCAGACAAAATTGAGGAGCACAGAAGAAGATTGGGCATGCAAACTGCTTTGGCTAATGTATTAGGAAAGATATGGATATTTGTAGATGACCTATTGAGGTTGAGACAGTGACTGATCACATGCAACAGATTACTTTTAAGCTTAAGAGTAATGGTTTGCAGGAAGACATTGTGATAACTGTTGTGTATGCTAGATGTACTCAAAGAGAGAGATTGGAATTATGGGATAGCCTAGAAGATGTAGCAACTAACATGAACAAGCCCGGGATGATAGGAGGAGATTTTAATGTCATTATGTCTGAGGAAGAGAAATATGGAGGTCTAGCAGTTGGAGCAAATGAGACACAAGACTTTAATTTGTGTATGCAGAATTGTGAGATGCAAGATTTTGGATTCAAGGGTAGAAAATATACCTGGTGGAATGGGCAGAGTGGGGAAGATTATATTTTCAAAAGGATAGACAGATGTTTAGGAAATTTGGGAATTCAACAAATGTATCCAGGAATTGAAGTGAATCATTTAATCAGGATAGGATCAGACCATGCTCTTTTGTTGATTTCATATGCAGGAAACAATATGCCTATTAAGCAGCCTTTTAAGTTTCTTAATTTTTGGGTGAAGAATGCAACTTCTTGGATGTTGTTAAAGCACAGTGGACTGCTGATTTCATGGCTAACCCCTTTACTCTTTTCCATCACAAATTTAAAAAAAAAGTAAAGGTAGCTTTGACACAGTGGAGCAAAGCCACATTTGGGAATATATTTCAGGAAATAGAAACTCTGGAAGATGTGATTAAAGTTCATGAAGTGCAATTTGAACTGCAACCTACCCTCCATAATAGGGAAAGATTGCAAAGAGTACAGGCTGACTTGAATAGATACTTACATTTAGAAGAGGAATTTTGGAAGCAAAAAGCAGGAATGCAATGGTTCAATGATGGAGATAGAAACACAAGGTTTTTCCATGCATATGTACAAGGGAGGAGGAAAAGATTGCAGCTGAGAAGAATTCAAGATCAACAGGGAACTTGGCTAGAAGACCCTGATGCAATAGTTACTGAAGCTATTAATTTCTTTACAACACAGTTCATAAAAGAAGAAGATCCTGATGATTTTGAAATTCTAGATCAATTACCTACTTTGATCTCAGAAGATCAAATTATAAGATTTTGGAGATGCCAACAGAACAGGGGGTGAAGAAGGTGATTTTTACTTTAAATGGGGAGAGTGCTGGTGGACCTGATAGGTTCACAGGCATTTTTTATCAGAAATGCTGGAATATCATAGGAAAGGATATTACGATATGGTAAAGTCTTTCTTCTGTGGAGTTGAACTTCCTAAATTTATCACACACACTAATTTGGTCTTACTACCTAAAAAGGATGTTGTTGATACATTTTCAGATATGAGACCTATTAGTTTGAGTAACTTTGTGAATAAGATCTTTTCTAGATTGATTCATGAAAGATTGGCTGAGGGGTTTCCTGATATTATCTCCCTAAATCAAGCTGGATTTGTGAAAGGTAGGAGTATAGTGGAAAATGTGCTACTTACTCAAGAAAATGTTGCAAGTAAGGGACCTCATAGAGCAACATATTTGGTGGCAAGTGAAGATGTGAGATGCTCAGTTTTGGTATGACAATTGGACAGGGTTGTGAGCTCTTTACTATGTTACTGGCAATGATGTTTATATGAAAGGTATGAAAATGTGAAAGATATAGTGACTGATGGAAGATGGGATGTTGACAAGCTTAGAGAAGTGTTATCTAAAGAGATTGTACAGCATGTCACAAGCACTACAATCCCTTCTCATGCAGAAAAGAAGATGGACAACCCTTGGTGGTTACTTGATACAAGAGAAGAGTTCTCTGTGAAGTCAGCATGGGAATATTTAAGGCTAAGAGCTCAAGAACAGGAGGTGTACAAGCATATTTGGATAAAAGGCCTGCCTTTCAAGATCTCCTTTTTTCTTTAGAGATGTTGGAAATTTAAAATTCCAATAGATGATGTGCTGAAAAGGATGACTATTAATTTAGCATCCAGATGCTGGTGTTGTTTAAATCCTAGGGAGGAAACAATACAGCATCTCTTTGCTAAATCATATGCAGCATACAAGACTTGGGCCTATTTTGGCTCATGTGCAGGGCTGAACTTTGAAGGACTGCAATTGCAGCAAATAATAACCAAATGGTGGACTTTTTCTAGCAATGACAGACTAAAGCCAATCTTCCAAGTTATACCAACAGTGGTGATGTGGGAATTTTGGAAAAGGAGGAATGCAATTAAGCATGACAAAGGGAGATAAGTTGAAAGATGCATTTATCAATTGTTTCTGACTATTCAGAGACTGGTGCAATACAGAAATCCTTCTATGACTAATATTCCTAATAGTTGGAGGGAGTTGATTCAAGGTATGGAAGGCTACAAGCCAAGGCGGAAAGTTACTAAAGTGTTGTGGCAGCCTCCATCGCAGGGTTGGCTCTTATGCAACACTGATGGTGCATCAAGAGGCAATCCTGGTAGAGGGGCATATGGCTTTGGGGTCAGAAATGAAAGAGGGGATTTGGTCTATGCACAGGCAGAGGAGGTTGGATATACAACAAATACTGAAACAAAAGCATTGGCAATCCTAGAGGCTATTAAATGGTGTCATCATCAACATCTGGACCATATTATAATTCAGACTGATTCTCAGATGGTTCAAAAGGTACTAAAAGAAGAGTGGAAACCACCATGGAGCATTGTAGGATGGATTGAAACCATTAAAGAGCTGATAGTTGGGAAACAGGTCCAATTTGAACATATTCTGAGAGAAGGTAATAAGTTAGCTGACTCTTTAGCTAATTTGGCCTTAGATAAGAGACCAGTGCAATGTGGAAGTTTCATAGAGTTAGGAGTGGAACAGAGGAGGATTATCAACAGTGATAAGTCCCAAATTTTGTACCTAAGGATTAAAGTTCACAAATGAGGAGGCACAATACAGAACAACTGGGAGAAACAAAGGAGATTAATAGGGCAATAGGTTATATCATCATGCTCAAATCCTTAGGGAGAAGAGCATGGTGGTATTTTTCAATAATTTTGTGTTCTTTTTTGCAGGTATACATTATTAGGAGGAATCAAGTGCATATAAATAATACATGGAAGCATATATGTGTCAAAGCACCAACAACAAGCAACAGATGAGGTTTCTATACTAGGCACCAAAATAGCAAAGAATAACAAACAGGGTATAACAGTACAAGGCAACATCAGCAACATAAATGTTGCACTCAAGAACAGGATGACAATTTTTCCTTCACTAGCACAAACCAAGTAGACAAGATGGATGTTCGATTGGTGGTATTAGCATCTATGGATGCTCAGCCCAATGGACAACAATCAAATTGTTATACCCCATACTTCGTACGTTGAAATATTTTAAGTTGATTGCGGAAAGTTAATGACAAGGTTATTTTCCGACTTTGTTTTAAGGTCCGAGTTGTTTGTGATAGTATTGGTATGGAGTGTTAAGGGTAAACTTGGAATAAGGAATTTGGGGTTAAAAGCGAAATATAGAAAGTTAGACATTTCATGAGAATTTTGGGACCAAAAAAAGAATTATGGAAAGTTGGCCATTATTTGAAAAATGGCCATGGGTGGCCGGCTATGGGTGTGTGTGTGGGCCATGGGCCATGTGGGTGAATTATATATGTGGGATAAGATGACTAACTTAGTCATTTTTATCATTATCCTCCTTAAGAAAAAAATCAAGAAGCATGGAGAACAACACTTGCAGGCCATTCGGCCATGGTGGCTTGATTTGGCCATGATCAATTGATGAAGAAAAATTATTTTTTCTTCTAGGTTTTCTACTCCTTGGAAGGTCCTAAGCATCGTATGAAGTAGTTGGTGGAAGCAAACAAAGCCTTATTATTGCAAAAACAAGCTCTAACCGAATGGAAGAATTGGGTGAAGAAGATGGTTTGATCTTCTCTTTTATATGTTATGCATGGTTGGGTATGTTGTGAAGTGTGAATGAAAAGAAAATCATGAAAACATGCATGTTGAGGGCGGCCCAGTGAGTGTGTGTGTGTAACCGTGTATATGTGTGGTTGTGTAGAGGTGAAGAATTAAGTGTATGTAGCATGTTTGCAAGTTGTTTTGGCATGTAGAAATGAATAAAAAGTCATGGAATTGATGTGTGTTGGTTGGCCGAATAGGGGCTGTTTTGGTAGCTTGTAGCGAATTGATTTTCCTTAGTATTTTGGTCGTTGTTGTCATGGATTATGCGATGAGAATGAATGTATTGAATGATTCAAGTTGAATATGTAATTGTGGTGTGGTGGCCGAGTATGTGTAGTATAGCGTGGAAATGAAGACTTAATTTTATTTAGTGCAATTTGGTTGTTGTGTTGTGAAATATGTGAAGAAAATGAGAGCTTAATGGTCCAAATTGAAGTGTGGTTGTTGTTGGGTCATTTTAGAACTAATGTGATTCTAGTATGGTTTCTTGTATTTTGAGATCAATGTTGTTAAAGTATGGATTGTTAGTGTGGTTTATGAGTTTGGAAGAAAGAAATATGTTGTTGATATTTCCTTGGATTTGAAAGGTTTTGGGTTGCCTTATGTTTAGGTTGGGTTGTTTGGAATAATTTTGTGGATTGTTGGAAATGTTTTTGAATCGCGTTTGAAAGGTTTGAATTGTTATTTGAATATGCGATCGTTGATATTAGTTTGGAAATATGTAGCTAAGTTGAATATAATTGGAATGTTGTCAAAGTATGTGGAAATGACTTGTTAGTGTTAGAATGCGTTTGAAATTACTTATTGATGTTGTTGGAATGGTTGTTGGTATTATTGTTGAAGATTTGGCTTGAGTTAAATTCTGGGGTTGTGCACTTATAAGGGAAATGCGCAAAAATTCGTAGAAAAAGTAATGGCTTGGAATTGAATTCTTCGATGCTTATGGCTAACGTTCGATGCCTATTGGATTGTTGTTGGGATTTATAAAATATTGAGACTTGAGTTTGGATTGCTTAGAAGACCGAGGTATGCTGTTTACCCTTTTCTTTT
>NW_026715807.1:0-43493 GCF_029784015.1 Lycium ferocissimum | reverse complement strand
AGCCGTTCTCCTCTCTTCTCTTGTTCTTGATTTTTCTTTTAATTTCTTGAATGTTCCAAGGCTAAGGATCACTTATATAATTAATCACATGGAAAATTTAATTAAATTCCATGGACTTAGGCCCTGTACGGCCGGTTGGGCTCCTTAATTTGGGCCTCGGTTTATATTTATATTTTTTTTTTGAGCCCAATTCTTCATGAATTATATTTTGAAATTCCCGAAACAAATTTCCAAAATTCCAAATTTGCCCCTAAGCCTTCTCCGGTGTTTTCACGTTCAAATTTCCATAACCGACATACACATACTAAGAAAAATTCAAACATGGCCTTCTTTCTCATAAATCACCATTATTTCGGATTTTCCGATTATGCAAAAAGGCGGGATGTAACAGATTGTACACATTCCTGAAGCGGCGTTGCAATAGGGTGCCATTTATGGCACACTCATGGATGTACCCTGTTGTGGGGTTGAAAGTGTCGTACCAATCCTCTCCGGATACATGGACATCTGGCCTGGTCCTGGATGATGGAGCACGAGGGATAGGGACAGTTGGTTGATTACCCCCCGATAGCGATTTTATTGTCTTTTTAGCTTTGGGGGGGTTGGCTCTCCCCCATTTTGTGCCTTGGAAGGTGAAAGTGGCAGCCGATTTTCTCTTGCCTTTGTTGTTAGCCATTTTTGCCTGCAAAACAATACAATACCAAACGTGAATCAAATTCCAAAACCAAAGGGGTCGTGAAATGACTCCTCGCTTAATTTCTTTCTACATCTTCCATGATTGGAGTTGTGTGGCTCCCTTTCAAGCTTTTCGGGCCTTTTTACGATTAACACCTAAGTTGGGGTTAAACTGACCCCACACTTACTTCTAATTACGTAAACAAAAGGAAAACAAAGAAATTAACTAAATTAGACTAGAATCAAAAAGAAAAATAAGAAAGAAAAAAAACAAGAGGCACTAGTTCATGTGTTAGGACTTTGGGTTGGTGGTTCATGATTTTCTCAACCCAATCCACAATTTGGTAGGCACAAATGATGTCCCACGATTTGTACGACTATTTATTGTCATATTGCTACTCAAGACTTCACAATTACACATAAACATTCATTCGAGCATTTTTACGAACGCGTAGCGGGCATAGAATGTTCCCTTTGAATGTTAAGCAACAATGGTGGGTTTAAACCCTCCCTTCTACCATGGGATTCATCTTCTAGCCCTAAGCATCAATAACACAGAACCAACCCAATCCCCGCCCCGATTTCGCCCAAACCCAACAACTCTATTTTGACAACTTCAATCTTGAGAAATAAGTGAAAAAGGAAAAGATTGTGCTTACCTCTTGACGTTATGAGATGAAATCACACTTTGTTTGAAGTTGCAATTGGGTTTCCTATGGAATTTGGGAAAAAAGAGGAGGGGGGCGGGATTCGAATTTTTAAAGGGGAGAGGGAAAGGTGTGCTTGAGAGGGAATGGGAATGGGGTAATGGGGGCGGATCTGCTTATTTGAAAAAATTGAACCGCCAGTTCCGCGTTGACCCCGCGTCGCGGGTCCAACATGGACAATTTCTTTTTTCGAAAATCTCAAAGTGAGTGTTATCCCCGCGTCGTGGGTCCAACGCAAAAAAATAAGCTGCAGAATATTTTTATTCAGGTGTTGTCCCTGCGTCGCGGGTCTATCGCGAAAAAATAATCTGCAGAATATTTTCGTGCAGGCGTTGGCCCAGCGTCGCGGATTCAGCTCATACATCAAACCTGGAACAAAGTTCAACTCATTCTTGCTTGTTTTGTGGTCCTCCTCCTTCCCTATTCTTGCAACATGAACAAACGTGACCGATATGCACAAAAACGTTGGGTTGCCTCCCAAACAGCGCCTTAGTTAAGGTCGTGGCACGACACTTTTTGTATTTTTCTCGTTTTTTCATTTTTTTTCTTTCACACGGGTTGCCTCCCGAGAAGAGCTTGATTTAACGTCACGGCACGACGTAGGCTTTCCATAAGCCTCCTTTAGATCCACCGAGGTCTTCTCCGGATTGATGACTTCTCCAAAATAGTGCTTGACTATCTACCCATTTACCAAGAATGTCCGCTCTGCATTCAGCGGCTTCAGCTCAACCGCCCCATGTGCGGTTACCCGAACGACTTCAAATGGCCCCGACCACTTACTTTTCAATTTCCCTCCAAAAATCTTCAGCCTGGAGTTCTACAACAAGACTAACTACCCGGGTACAAAGTCACGAGGTTGGATGCGCTTGTCGTGAATTCTCTTCGTTCGCTCCTTGTACATTTTCGCGTTCTCATAGGCATGATAGCGAAATTCCTCCAACTCGTGCAGCTGCAACAGTCTCTTTTCTCCAGCTTGAACCATGTCTAAATTCAGCTTCTTTATTGCCCAATATGCTCTATGCTCGAGCTCAACTGGTAGATGACATGCCTTACCAAAGACGAGCTTATAGGGAGATGTGCCAATTGGAGTTTTGTAAGGCGGTCGTATGCCCACAGAGCATCATCGAGCTTCGATGCCCAATCTTTCCTACTCACGCTCACAGTCTTCTCCAAAATCCTCTTAATTTCTCTGTTTGATACCTCCACTTGACCAATCGTCTGAGGATGATAAGCAGTCACTATCTTATGTTTCGCCCCATACTTGAGCAACAATTTATCAAAGAGTCGACTACAAAAGTGCGTACCTTGATCACTGATGATGGCTCGAGGGGTCCCAAACCTTGTAAAAATGAGGGGTCCCAAACCTTGTAAAAATGTTCTTTTTCAGAAATCTTGCCACCACACTAGTATCATTGGTGGGAAGTGCAATGGCTTCCACCCACTTCGAGACATAGTCTACAGCAACCAATATATACTTATTTCCCATGGATGGTATGAAGGGACCCATGAAGTTGATACCCCATACATCGAATAGTTCAATCTCTAAGATTCCTTTCAAAGGCATTTCATGAAGCTTGGAGATATTTTTGATTCTCTGGCAGCTATCGCAGGCTCGCACAAATTCATGAGCATCTTTGAACAAAGTAGGCCAATAGAGCCCGGACTGAAGTACCTTCGCAGCTGTTCTGTCACCCGCATAGTGTCCCCTATAGGGTGATGAGGGATACTTCTCAAGAATCACGGGGACCTCTTCCTCTGGGACACACCTTCTGATCAGCATATCTGTGCCAATCCTGTAGAAATATGGCTCATCCCATACATAGAAACGACTATCATCCAAAATCCGCTTCTTCTCGTGATTAGCACAAGGGGGATAAATCTCACTTACCATAAAGTTCACCATGTCTGCATACCATGGCACCTCAGTACGATTGAAGAGCAAAGAGTTGTTCATCAGGAAAAGTCTCCTTAATCGCCACTGCTTCATCTACATGTTCCCTATATTCCAATCTCGATAAGTGATCTGCTACCTGATTTTCTGTACCCTTTCGGTCAAGAATCTCGATGTCAAACTCTTACAGCAGCAACACCCAATGAATAAGCCTCGGCTTTGCATCCTTTTTCGCCAACAAATAACGAACTGCAGTGTGATCAGTGTAGACAATCACCTTCGTGCCCACAAGATATGATCGAAATTTGTCAAAGGCGTAGACAACCGCTAATAACTCCTTTTCTGTGACAGTATAGTTCATCTGGGCTGCATCAAGTGTCTTGCTGGCATAGTAAATAGGATGGAAAATCTTGTCCCTTTTCTGACCAAGGACAGCTCCCACAAAGAAAATCACTTGCATCACACATCAAAATAAACGGCAGAGACCAATCAGGTGCGATGATAATAAGAGCAGATACTAGCCGCTGTTTCAACTCATCAAAAGCCGTCAGACAGGCTTCATTAAACACGAACTTCATATCTTTCTCTGAAAACTTGCACATTGGATTAACAACTTTAGAAAAGTCTTTGATGAACCGTCGTAGAAGCTACCGTATGTCCAAGAAAAGCTACGCGCTCCCGAACTCGAACGGGTGGTGGCAATTTTTCAATTGCTTCAATCTTCACCTTGTCAACCTCTATTCCCTTGCTCGATATCTTGTACCCAAGAACGATGCCCTTTCGAACCATGAAATGACATTTTTCCCAGTTAAGTACTAAGTTCGTTTCTTCACAACGAGCTAACACGGCATCAAGATGGTTCAAGCAGTCATCAAAAGAATCCCAAAAAATAGAGAAGTCACCCATAAATACCTCCACATAGTTTTCTACCATATCGGTGAAAATAGCCATCATACATCGCTGGAAAGTACCTGGAGCAGTGCACAAACTGAAAGGCATCCTCCGGAATGCAAACGTACCATATGGACATGTGAATGTGGTTTTCTCTTGATCCTCATGTGCAGTCATGATCTGGTTGTAACCCGAATAGCCATCCAGAAAGCAATAATAATCATTCCCAGCCAATCTGTCGAGCATCTGATCCATGAAGGGCAAAGAAAAGTGATCTTTTCGGGTGGCGTTGTTCAACTTGCGATAATCAATATATATCCTCCAACCAGTAACGGTTCATTGAGGCACCAATTCATTCTTCTCGTTTTTTCCCACAGTCATGCCCCTTTCTTCGGGACACATTGTACAGGACTTACCCATTGGCTGTCAGAGATGGGATAAATAATGCAGCTGTCAAGCCACTTGATTATCTCTTTCTTCACCACCTCCTTTATGATTGGGTTCAGTCTCCTCTGGCACTCAACACTAGGTTTGCTGTCTTCCTCCAATAATATTCTGTGCATGCAAAATGAGCTACTAATACCTCGAATATCAGCTATCGACCACCCAAGGGCTCGAAATCGATCTCGTAGCACTGGTAACACACGTTCAACCTGCACATCAGTCAAATAAGCAGAGAGGATTACGGGCAATGTGTCTTCACTACCCAAGAAAGCGTAGCGAAGGTGAGGAGGTAATGGCTTCAATTCAAGAACTGAAGCCTCTTCAATAGATGGTTTCAGCTTCTTTCATGACTCTGGTCTGTCTAACTCCTCAAATGGTGTGTTTGCTCGTAAATAAGCACATGAAGTGTCAAGGATGCTAAGACACTCCTCGACTTCTGCAAAGAATCATCAAGTCTTCCCTATACACCAAAGCTGTCTCCAAGAGGTCTCGCGAAGCTAGAAAGTGATCTAACTCTGCATTAGTGAGCTTGGGCTCCACCACGGAAATCATCTTCAACTCCTCATAATGGGCTGGAAGCTTGGTAGCTTTAAACACATCAAAAGTCCCCTCTCAACTATCATGGACATCTTCCCATCTTTCACTCGGATCACAGCATCAACAGTGGCCAAGAATCCTTTCCCCATGATGAGAGGACCACTCTTACACCCTCATAATCAAGTATCACAAAATCAACCGGCAGAATAAATGAGCCTACCTTTATAATAACATCCTCAATAATACCATCGGGATACGCAAGAGATCGATCAGCCAACAGCACCGTAATAGTGGTTGGCCTAGGCTCACCCAAGCCCAACGTTCAGAACACAGAGGTGGGAATCAGATTAATACTAGCACCCAAATCACACAATGCTAGCCCAACTTCAATGTTGCCAATCGTAATCGAAATTGTGAAACTGCCCGGATCTTTCAACTTTGGAGAAATTTTACTCCTCACTCTAGAACTGCACTCCTCAATAAGTGCAACAGTCTCAAACTCTGTCCAACGCCGTTTGTTCGCGACCACATCTTTGATATACTTAGCATATTTTGGAACTTCTTGCAAAAGCTCCACCAAAGGTATGTTGATGTGTACCCGTTTTAAGAGTTCAAGAAATTTCTTGCTAGCCGAATCTGCTTTTTGTTTCTGAAGTCGCTGTGGAAAGGGAGGGGGTGGTCGAACCACTTCCTCTACCTGTTTCTCTGCGACTATCTTCTTTAGTTCAGCTCTCTTAGTAGGGATAAGTTCTGCCTCTGCTATGTTCTTTTTTTTTTTTTGGAGGCACTCTGCCATTCCTCAAGCTCTCTGCCATTCCTCAAGGTGACTGCCTTGCACTCTGTTGGATTCTTCTCAGTATCACTACGAAGAGCGCCCGGTGGTCTGATATTCTACATAAGAGCCATCTGCCCCATCTGACGTTCGAGCTCGTGAATAGATTTCTACATCTCACTCTGAATTTTCTAATTTTGCTGCTGCGTCACTTGATTTTGAGTTATGAGCTACTTCATCATCTCTTCTAAATTGCTAGCTGGCAGAGCTTGATGTTGCTGATAATGGTTCGGCTTGTGGAAATCCTGCTTCCCAAATGGAGTGTTGTAATTATTTCCATAATAGTTTCCCCAATTTCCAAAACCACTATTCTACTGCCCCCACAAAATATGAACGGACTGATTCAATGGGCAATTGCTATAATCATGAGGCTCACCACAACTTACACATGCTACCTGCTGAATATGTTGGACTGGTTGAATCTGCTGAGCTTGAGGAACTCCCTCCTTATAACATTAGTAAGAGTATTTATATCAGCTCGAATAGCTGCAATATCATCAACATGAACCCCAACAGCTTTCTGTGGTAGCCCCCGGCTAGTCTCATGATATTCATGGTGACTCTCCGAGATCATCTCTAGGAGAGTTTCCATCTCTTCATAGGTATTGTTTAAAATCTGCCCTTGAGCTGAAGCATTCAACAAGGCCCTTGATTCATGGTTAAGATCTTCTACAAAATAGTTTCCAATGATCTCCTTTGACTGCATGTGATGTGGGAAATCTCGCAAATAGCCCTTATACCTTTCCCAAGCGAGTGCTAGAGATTCAGAATCTCTCTGAGTGAAGTTAGAAATTCTCCCTCGCAGCTCTTTTGTTTTTTTAGGTGAGAAAAACCTATCGATAAACTTATTTGGTAATATCTCCCAAGAAGTGATAGAACCTGCAGGTAGATTCGTCAACCACTCCCTTGCTTCGCCAATCAGTGAGAACGAAAATAAGGACAGCTTCACATAATCATCGGGACCATCTCTGCATGCGGAAATTCTCGCTCAACTCCACGAACCGCATCAAGTGCTTATGCGGGTCTTCACTAGACTTACCCGTATCGGCACGTATCTTTTGCACCAGCCCGCATGTTTCTTCTTTCAGCTCGAAATTTCCAGTGATGTCAGGCCTAGCAATAGCCTTAGCAATAGTCGCTAGACTAGGCCTAGCATAACTGGACAAAAGAATCTATTGTTCTTGTGCCCTCGCAGCTGCTCTTGCACCCTGTTCATTCCCGTTTCTATTTCTGTCCCTTTCTGCCTGTTCAAGAGCAAGTCTCGCTGCTTCGTCAGCCATTTTTCTCTGTCTGTGGAATGTTCTTTCGATTTCGGAATCAAAATCAACTAACGGTTTTCCTGAACTTCTAGTGCTTGGCATAAACCAGAGATACCTGAAGTGACACAAGTAGAACAACGAAAAAGTAAAGGCTTGAATAGAAAAACAAACTCAAATTAGAGAACAAGAATTTTTCTAAGTCCCCGGCAACGGCGCCAAAAACTTGTTACTCCCAAACGCACACGCAAATATACGTGGTCGTACAAGTAATATAGAATGTTATGTCCAGATATCGATCCCACAGAGACTTAGATTCTACTGTTAAACTAAGGGAAAAGACATAGATTCGCCCTTAAACTATACTCCAAATGTCATTTTCACGCTTGAACTTTAGTGTTGACCTATTACACACCTAAACATTTAATAAGTGAATTTATTTACCTCCTGAGAGCTGATGTAGCATAAAATATAAAATAATTTTAAAATGAGCGCGTTTTATTAAAATTAATTCATTTTTCCTTTTTTTTTATATACCAAATTCATATTTTTTAATCCCACCCTCCATCCCATGCCCACCTCCACCCCCGCCCCCACGCAGATCCCATTTCTTCTTCAATTTTCTGCCACTACTTCTCATCTCCGGCAATTTCCCCCACCCCTTCTCTTCCTCCTCCCCCTCCCCTATCTTCACCCCCCTGCCCCTTTCCTCCATTTTTTCATCACATTGTTTAATTTCTTCTTGCGCAACTTTTCAACTAATTCTTGATAAACCCAACTTGGAAAATTGCTTCCCGTACCTTTTAACCGAAGGAACATCTCTCATATGCCATATCTGCTATGCACCGTTTTATTACTGCTATTAGTATATCATAAGGGCAATTAATTGTTACTTTCTAATTTCATTATCAAAAACAAAAAAAAACAAAAAACAAAAAAAAACAAAAAACCACAATCTAATGGAATTTGCAGAGATTTAGTAGTAACCTAGGTTTCATGGCTACAAAATTCCAAGTTTTAATGGCTCCAAAATCTGAACCTTTTCTCGTAGTATTTTGATTTTTTTTTCAAGAAAGGAAGAGAATAGACAAAAATACTTCTGGGTTTGTTCAATTCTGGTGAAATGGAGAAAAAGAAGACGAAGGATTTTGGGGGTGGCGTTGGAGGAGAGGGCGCGGTGGTGGTGCAATGGGGGTGGAGGAAATGAAGATGAAGAAGAAGGGGCGTGGGGGCTGTGCTAATGGAGAAGAAGGGTTTTGGGGGTGGACTTTTCTATGAAAAGCATCATCTTTTCCATTCATTTCAATTTTCTTCCCTAAAATTCCTCTCTCAAAGTTTCAAGGGAAAGGTCTAGAGTTGCTTGCATGGGAGGTGAAGTGAAGAAACACGGGGAAGGCACAGCAGGCAACTGCTATTGAAGAAGACACAATGAAAAGGCAAAAAGTTTTTTTAAAAAGTGGGGACCACAAATAAATAAGAAAGGGAAAAAAGCAAAATTTTGAAAGAATAAATAAAAAAGAAAAATTATGAAAGAACAAATAACGTGTCGCTGACGTGTCGCGCGCGTGTGGAACACCTCCACACATGAGACTGGTTAAATGTCCGTAGGGGGGTAAATAAATTCACTTTTTAAATGTTTAGGTGTGTAATAGGTCACCACTGAAGTTCAAGTGTGAAAATGACATTTGGAGTATAGTTTAAGGGCGAATCTATGTCTTTTCCCTTAAACTAATTCTA
Source organism: Lycium ferocissimum (assembly GCF_029784015.1). Classification (NCBI taxonomy): domain Eukaryota; kingdom Viridiplantae; phylum Streptophyta; class Magnoliopsida; order Solanales; family Solanaceae; genus Lycium; species Lycium ferocissimum. The sequence continues at coordinate 34,523 of NW_026715807.1, read as the reverse complement.
ATTCGAATGAAACTATTCAAGAAAGTGAAAATCAAGATGTTTGTTATACTAAACTAAAACTGAAAAGTAAACAATTTGTGATGGGTGTTTTTGTGACTGAGAATATTTCGACAAAGATTGTAAGGTTTATCAAATGAGAGAAAGTTCCAGGGTCATGGCTTTCGACAATCCAGTTGATCTTCAGACAATTTCACCTATCTTATTTCCTAGATTACTAGTTGACGGGTTAATTATAACTTTATGAGTATCTTCCGAGTAGCTCACAAGCTTGTAGATGCTACTATAACGCCTATATCCCTATGGTCGTCAGAGGTAACAAGAACGCATTTACTCCTCCGTATTCAACTAAGCAAGGCTAAAGGGTATATTCCTATCCTCATTAGCGAAACGATTATATCGAACAAGCCCTATTTATTCTTATTATGCATGCAAATTCCCTATCCCTAGTTCAATTCACACGCCATAGATAGTGTCTAATTATTAGCCAGATAATCAAACAATTAAGTTCAAGAATAAATAAGTAACCCAAAATATGAAAACTTAATCGAGAATAATTGTCATCAAACCAACTTTCAAGTCTTATGCCACAACCCTAGAATTAAGAAGTTTAGCTACACATGATTCTCAATGAACACGAAGAATTCATGAATAGTCTAGGGTTGAAAAAGGTGAAAAATAAAATAAAACCTAGAGAAAAGGTTATAAGACGACTTAGAAGTCTTGGAATAATCCCAGCAGGTCATTAATAATGAACAAAATATCTATTTATAGTTTAGGGTTGTTAACCAAATAAAAGGGTCCTAATCTTAGTTAAAGTCGGACAAAATTGGGCACTCCCGCGTTGGCCACGCTTTGCGGGTCCAACGCGGGGTCTTCAGTGAATTCAACCCCTATTTGTGCTGAGTCCGCGACGCGGGCTCAACGCCTGAATGAGAAAGTTCTGCAGCTGATTGTTCTTCTAAAGGGACGCGACGCGGGCTCAACGCGTGATTGCCATCTCGTGTGTGGCACAATTGTTCTTGATTCTTCCAGAAATTCACCTAAGTGTCCAAAGCTTCTCTCGTTCACTCCTGTACACAAGGTCACCGCCAGAATCAACCAAAACTGCTCGGTTTCCCGTCGTTTGTCTTCATCGTACCTAGATACATGAAATATACCGACATAAGTTCAAATACGATGATTTCATCATATATTAGGCATTAAAAGTCTTAGGAATGTGATGTAAAATGACACGAAACATGATATTTGTGCCAAATATCAAATATAGATTTACGAGCCTGGGAGAACAAGCATTGAGTAGCTAAAGTTAAGGCGATCAAAAAGGTATGTCAAGGCTAGTCCCTTCGTTTCAAAGGCATGATTCCTATGTTACGATCCCATAAATGTTTCCATAACCGCCTTTTTTCCAAACCTAGAAGTTCATGACTCTTAAAGCTTCTTATGATGTTAAAGATGAGAATCTTTCTGTGATGATTACGGTGATGATGATTTTATGTTTAAACGTCTCAAGTAATGATTTCACTGATGATGATGATGATCCCATTTTTAGAGATTACAAAGTTTACGGTTTTGATGCTATTATGATATTATTGAGTTTATTTCATGACCTTCTTGATTTTATTCATTGTTGTTGGTCTCACCTTATGTTACTTGTTCCTTCAAGGTGAGATATAGCGATAATGATTGTTCCATAATATAAATCGGAGGTTACCGAGCTTCCGTCACTCTGATAGAGAAGTAACAATTAATTGGGCTCTCGTGCATGTTATATGTATTTATATATGTGTAATTTAGATACTTACCGCGCCTTAAAGGCCGGACAAGATGCCATTTATATTACCGCGCCTTAACTGCCAGGCAAGATATTATATATGTATATATGGAAAAGTCTTTTTGTTTAAAAAGCTAAGCATGCACGACATCCGCCTTAAAAAGGCATTTAGAGGCACATGTTGATCTCTTTTATATTACTTTATCTTCATACTTTCATTATGTTATTTTTCATGTTCGGTATCTCTTACTATGTTACTATTCATGCCTTACATACTTAGTACACTGTTCGTACTGACGTCCCTTCTTGTGGACGCTGCGTTCATGCCCACAGGTTCAGGTAGTCATTCGGATGAGCCAGACCAGTAGGATCTCCTCAGCCGCAGTCAGTGCGATCCATTTGATCCGAAGCTGCAACTTTTGGTATGCTATTTATGAGGTGTATAGATGTGGGTATGACAGGGCCTTGTCCTATCTTTCTACAGCTAGACTCCATAGAGGTCTGTAGACAGTTGTATATAGTGGGAATATCATGTAGCTTTGTGATCTCCTATTTTTCGTACAGCGCATGTAGTGGCCATGTCGGATTGTGTTGTCATTCGTTGCACGTATGCCTATATATACGTACCGATGTGTATAAATTATGAGCTTTTCGAGACCGAGTTTATTGCATAGATTTTGCAGCAGATGCTATTGCTCAGATATGACTTAGAAATGGGCCACAAGGTTATTCAGCATATGGCAAGTATGAGTTTAAGGGTGCTTGGTCAGCAGTGATCGGAAACTCGTCACGGTCCATGGGTTTGGGTCGTGAGAAAAATGGTATCAGAGCAGTTCATCCTAGGGATTGTCTATGCACCATGTTCGGTAGAGTTCTCGATTTATGGGTATGAAGCCTACCACACTTATAAACAAGGCGCAGTATCTAGGAATCATTGACCTTTCCTTCTATCTTAGATCGTACGATAGAGACGTAGTCTAGGAAAGATTATTTTCGATTTCTCCTTTCCTGTAGGTAAGCTCAAATTGATAAAGATGAAGAGACCAGCCTCGGGCAAGAGGGGGTGCTAAGAAGACCCCTAGAGTAGATTCGTGACCACGGAGCCCGGACCGAGCAGAAGGAGCCTCAGCTATTCCATTGAGACTGATCCCTCTGAGGACCCCGCGACGATTCCCCCAGAATTTCTGACTTTTAGAGAGGAGGATCCATCGGAGGACAACTATGACACGGACCCGTCTGAGGGTTCATATGGGACGCCAGAGGAGGAGATTTCCGAGACTGTACTTGAGTTGACTCCCCCAGCTGCTCCTATGGCAGAGCACTATGTCAGGCTAGCTACGCCTAAGAGTGTTACTGATTATTCTAGCCCATTATCTTGGCGAGTCGGAAACCAGAGCCGCCCGAATATCCGTATCCCTCGGACTCGGACGAGAGAGGAGGGGTCGACTAGCAGATGTTGGGAGGACAATGAAGAGGACACTTCACTTTATAGCCCTCCAGACAAAGCTCAGGACAGGTCGACTATAGGTATATGGGTAATTTATTGAAATTTCTTATGTGTGTACAATTATTGCAGGATGTCGTTAATAGGTGACAAATGGGAGTTTTAAAGGAACCGATAACCAAAGTACTTATGGATAACTCAAGCGACTAAGATGTTTTGGCCCCTACTAGGAATCTTAAATTTTTTAATAGAGAAGCCGTGTGTTGATCGATGGTTATCGAGAGTTCGAAGGCTAAACCAGCATTTTCTCGGTCAGAAAAGTAAGGGATCTTTCCAATCCGGAGGGAGATGCATTATAGGAATTTTATTGGGATCTGTTAGAACTTCAACTTGTTCTAGGTCATGCGATAAAGGTTACATAGCAGAGTGGATGCGATCGTACCAGCACTAACACACCGGATCCCATTAGGACTCCGAAGTTAAGCGTGCTAGGGTAAGAGTAATACTAGGATGGGTGACCCCCTGGGAACTGTACTAAGAGTCTTACAAATTTGGACATAAGAGAAGGATGAGGGACTAGAATAGCTTGAGGGAAATTAAAAGCGTGTGAAACTCACGGTTGGAAACCACAGATAATTGTAAGAGATAAGGCGGACCAGCTTGGCAAAGAGAGAGAAGACGTATTACTGCTACAGAACTAGGACAAGTTTAAAATAGTATTGGGAATATTTTGTAAGTAAGGTGTTAGGAGAGGTATATACGATATTCTATATGTGGTCAATCAATTGCGTGCCTTGATAATCGACGTTACGATGTGTTAAAGGTGCAAATTGAACAAGATATTGAAGTTCAAGTGGTAAGTGTTACAGGGCGAGGCGACATTAGTCCTAAAATTAAGAGTAAGAAGATTAGGATGCCCTGAGAAAAGAAGAGGTGTAAGCAACAGACGTATGTTGCTAAAAAGGGTTAACTCATGCCTCAAGATGGGAATCTTGAAGGTAAGTACAATGGCAAAGAACCATTCGGATGAATCTCGAAAGTAAGTATACGGAAGGAATGGAGTATGTAGTATGGAACGGAAGATGAATGTAAAGGGTTCGAAATGAGATTCTGATAAGTGGGATTGAAGGGCAGTAACAACGAATAAGGATATGAATTGGGAGAAAATAAGCAGGTTTTGCAAATAAAAAAATGCCAAGGTATTTTCGGGTCTTGGGGGGCAGTCAAAGAGATAAATGTGCAACCATACTGACACGATTACCTCGGAAACGGGAAAGCCTTCCAAAAAGATGATTTAGCAATAGAACGGATTTGCATTCGGAAAGGATATTTTATGAATTTCAGGGACAACACCATAAAATAGCAAGTGGAGAAGAGGCGGAGGAAAGGGACTCAAGGAAGGTCTTGAGGACTAAAGTAAGAAAAGTACACTAATGGATTGATTAAAGAAAATCGAGCGACACCAAGGATAGGAGAAAGGATAATAAGTAAACAAGTCTGGCCAAGAGGCAAAACATCAGCAACATGGGATAAGAACCTTGATAAGTAATACAAAGATTCGATTATAAAGGAAATAGACCGATGCACGGGGGATATGCATAAATGTGAACCAGCCGTAGTATCAGAAAGGAAGATGAAGACTCGACGAAAGAAAAAAAGAAAAGGGTGTACTTTGTAAGGATCTCAAGATAGGAGCAAGAAGCGGCATAACACTGGAAGAATTATGATGCATAGCTGTAATACAAACAAGTAGTGAAGGAGTATTACGGGATAAATGAGCTAAGAGAATGAAAGGATGACACATAGGAATAGATAGTATGGAATATTAACTTTTAATGATATAATATAGACGTAAATAAGAATTGGGAACCCAAAGCAAGAAGAATCTAGAGGGTATTAAGATGATAATCGTTGAAAAAAATGGCTAGGGATTAAAGGAGCGAGGTATAATCGGACATTCTATAGAGGACTTAATGAATTCCGCCGTCCCTATTGATTAATCTGCCCAGGGAATTATTAGTCATGAAAGGTAGAAGAAAAGACGATAAAGAGGCACCCGCATCGGGATCTGATATGTATGAGCATTTTGATCTGATACAAGGCTTCAACTAGCTGAAAGGGAAATAAGTCAAACCATGTGGTGAAAGGAACTCTGGCATTATAAAGAACTGAGGGGTAGAAGGATTGTTAAGGTCTGCCAGGTGATTACTAAAAATGATTAATATTCGAAGGTTACTGGTGTATAAGAACATCCTGGGTAAAAGGGGCGGGAAAGGGAGGGATTTAGTCCTGAAATGAATTATGAACTTCCCAAAAATTCCAAAGAAAGAAATGTGTTAGTTTGAAAAAGCCAAAGTTCGAGAATGTATCAGGAGAAACAAAAACGGATTGAAAATAAGTATATTATGGTGCGGGTATGATAAACAAAGCATGATAGGAAAATAAGGGGAACTAATGAGTCAAAGAAAATGATGTGAGATATGATGTTTCTAGACCATGGTTTGAAATCGCTCGTATTAGAGAAATTTTGATCGTATTTAAATATGCAGTGACATACCCCGAAAGATAACAAAGAGAATAGGAAAGGTTTGCAAGCCACCTATAAATGAATGGATACCAAGAACAATTGGGTCACAACAAAAGGGAATCTTAGTGCCAGAAGAAATGGAAATTTTAACAAAAAGGATAATTATAGGCAGTTTGCCCATCTCCAAAGAAAAGGAAGGCAGTGCGCTTATGGATAGCAAGATACCAGTACCGCCAAGAATTTGAAAGTATTTTATAGGTCGCCGGTTATGCCGAATATGAGAGCATGTGTTATAGAGCTATACGAACAATCATCGTGAGGAAATACCCAACAACATAGTGCAAGGACAACGATGGAAAGCCAGAGAAGAATAAAGGCTAAGTGAATGGTCACTAGTACAAGAGAATAGAGGATGCGCATCCTCGTGTTGCAAGGGAATTATGACAAATTGAGGTTTTACCTCAGTTCTATGCTTGTAAATTTACATTGCAAGATTTTAGGAGAAGAAATTAAAGGAAAAGTTCCAATATGACTTTGAAGATATTTTGAGCTATGGATTAGTTGAACGATGATTATTAGTTTATCATAAGTGTAACCCTGCTATTAGGAATAATAATGATGGAGGGGAAACATTATACATACATACATACAAATATATATATATATATATATATATATATATGCGTATGTAAGAGATGATTTGAGGTAACTAACCACTAAGAATAGGGATTCATTAGCAAGGAAATGCTATTGGAAGTCGTCTGAGCGTTATTATAAGTGAAACTATGATGAGATTGTAAAGTATCAAAGAGCCTAACCAATGAGCTACAAGGAGACAATATAGTGCGTATAAAAGATCAACGAGTTTAAGAAGAGATAGCTCGAGGCAAAAGATCAAAGGAGTAAACAAGGGAGTTGCCCACTAATAGGGAAATAAAGAGCGAGAAAAAGAGAGTATTTGCAGGATGGCGGGTAGCCGTGACATAATAAGGTAAGATTACTATAACGGGGACAGAGCAAGACTGGGATACTAGTTGATTTCTGATTATGTACATAAGAACAAAAGATTTCCAGCCAGAGACACCATTATCCTCATGTATGTGATGCTTCTTTGAATGATTTCTTGGTCGTGTGTAGCCAATATGGGTATTGATGTTGTAGCCCTGTGAGGCATTGCATATTTTGGGTTGTTGTGACAGGATGGTAGTGGTACAATTACAGGGAAACTCTAGCAAAATTTTTGTAGAAATCCCTAAGAGCTCAACATTCGAGGACGAATGCTTCTAAAGGGCGGGAGGATGTTACACCCCGTACCTCGGAGAAGCACAGGCAACTTTAGATTGTGAGGAACGCAAAGATTGCTAAGTATATTGTTTAAGTAAAGGATGAATTATGATCTTATAAGTCGTAACCAGGAAGGACAACCTTGGAACCAAAGGACATAACCATTATCAAGTATGATTAGTGATAAATATCATGTATTGAGAGTTTCGGAAGATTCTGGGATCAAGCAAATCGAAAAAAATAAGTTTGACGAAAATTTGAAAAAAGTTGACAGGATTTTGAGCAGATTTTTAGTTAACTTTGGAAGGGTATATCTCCTAGTATATTAGGAGTTTTAAGGTGTTTCAAAAGCCTAAAATAAATTTCGTCGAGCCTAGTTTCCAACGCAATAAACCACTCGTCGATACAACATCAGAGTAGAAAAATATGGACGTTACAAGTTAGGATGATGGAGCAGAAACGCGTGCTACAGTAACTGCTACAGTACCGACGGCTAGCTACAGTACTGCTACAGTGACCCGACCTGAATTTAGAACCTTATAAGAGGGATGAAACCCCCTTTTTTCACCAAAAATCAGATTTTAGGCCCAGCACACACAAAGGGAAATTATGTCATAAAACGTTGAGGGTTTGAAGTGATTTTGGTTAATCGAGGCTCAGGAAGCATATAGTTATGGTTCTAGTATTGTTTTGCGGTAGATTTTGGCGTGAATTCAAAGTTGTTATTGAAGATATTACTGTCTTAATAAGAATAAGGCATGAATCTCTCCTTATTAATATTACTTTAGGTTTATTCACGAAGATAAAGTCGTTAAATAATCGTATAACGGGTTGGTTAGCTGTGGAAATTGGAAATCCTCGTGAGGGGTGTTTATGATAGATAATGGTGTTAGAAATGATGTTATGGATGTTGGTATTGTTGTTATTGTTGTTGGTTGTTGAATTATGATTTCGGGCTAGGCATATAAACAGGGGAGATGCTGCCCGAATTTCGGCAACTCTAGAAAGATTTATTTAAAGGATTAAGACAAGCGTATAAAGGTGAGTCTAACAATAGTATAAATTTTCTTGAATATAGATTTACGACCCTGGTAGGACAAGCGTTGATTAGTTAAAGTTAAGGTGACCAAAAAGGTATGTCAAGGCTAATCCGTTTGTTTCAAAGGGATGATTCCTATGTTACGATCCCATAAATGTTTCCATAGCCACCTTGTTTCCAAAAGCCAGAAGTTCACGACTCTTAAAGCTTCTTATGATGTTAAAGATGAGAATGTTTCTGTGATGATTACGATGATGATGATTTTATGTTTAAATGTATCAAGTTATGATTTCAATGATGATGATGATGATCCAATTTCTAGAGATTACAAAGTTTACGGTTTTGATGGTATTATGAGATTATTGAGTTTAATTCATGACCTTCTTGATTTTATTCATTGTTGTTGGTCTCACCATATGTTACTTGTTCCTTCAAGGTGAGATATATCGATAATGATTGTTCCATAATACAAATCGGAGGTTACCGACCTTACGTCACTCCGATAGAGAAGTAACATTTAATTGGGCTCTCATGCATGTTATGTATATTTATATATGTGTAATTTAGATACTTGCCGCGCCTTAATGGCTGGACAAGATGCTATATATATTACCGCGCCTTGACGGTCGGACAAGATATGATATATGTATATATGGAAAAGTCTTTTTTTTAAAAAGCTAAGCATGCACGACATCCGCCTTAAAAAGGCATTCAGAGGCACAGGTTGATCTCTTTTGTATTACTTTATCTTCATACTTTCATTATGTTATTTTCCATGTTCGGTATCTCTTATTATGCTACTATTAATGCCTTACATACTCAGTACACTGTTCTTACTGATATCCCTTCTTGTGGACGCTGCGTTCATGCCCGTGTGCTCGTGTAATCATTTGGATGAGCCGACCGGCAGATCTCCTCGGGCGGCGCTGCGCTCCACTTGATCCGGAGCTGCAGCTTTTGGTATGCTATTTATGAGGTGTATAGATGTGGGTATGATAGGGCCTTGTCCTGTCTTTCTATAGCTAGATTCCGTAGAGGTCTGTAGACAGTTGTATGCAAAGGGAAATATCATGTAGCTTTGTGGTCTCCTATTTTTCGTACAGCGCATGTAGTTGCCATACCGGACTGTGTTGTCATCTGTTGCACGCATGCCTATATATACATACCCATGTGTATAAATTTTGAGTTTTTTGAGACCGAGTTTATTGCATAAATTTTGCAGTAGATGCTATCGCTCAGATATGAGTTAGAAATGGGCCACTAGGTTATTCAAAGATATGGCAAGTATGATTTTAAAGGTGCTTGGTCAGCAAAGGATCGGGCATTCGTCACGGTCCATGGGTTTGTGTCGTGACAATAGTGCAGCCTACAAGGTCGAAGGTTCTTCATCATCTGTATGCCCTCAGGGGAAAATCTCTCAGACATCAGCAGGTCGTGGTAGAGGTAGAGGTGGAGAGTCCAGTTTGAGCAGTCCTCAGAACCGCATCTATGCATTAGCTCGATGGCAGGATCTTGAGTCTTCACTCGATGTTGTCACATGTATATTATCAGTATCTTCTCATGACGTGTATGCATTGATTGATCCAGGTTTTACATTGTGATATGTTACTCCTCTTAGCGATAGCCAAATTGGGGTGAAACTTGAGTCAATTACAACTTTTGCAGTGTCTAAACCCATTGGTGACCCAGTGATAGCTAGAAGGGTGTATAGAAATTGTGTGGTTATAGTCTGTGATCGACATACTATGGCAGATTTGATTAAGTTAAATACGGTAGATTTTGATGTTATTATGGGTATGGATTGGTTGGCTTCTTGTTATGCCAATGTTGATTGTAGAACGAAAATGGTTTTTTTCCAGTTTTCAGGAGAACCAGTTCTAGAGTGGAAGGGTAATACAACATCGCCGAAAGATAGGTTTATTTCCTATCTCAAGGCAAGGAAGATGATTGCTAAGGGTTGCATTTATCATCTGGTACGGGTTTAAGATACAGTAGCAAAGCCGCCGACTCTTCAGCCTGTTCTAGTAGTTAATGCGTTTTCAAATGTATTCCCGGACGAGCTTTCAGGCTTTCCACCTGAACGAGAGATTGATTTCTCCATTGATGTGTTACCGGATACTAATCCAATGTCTATTCCTCGTTATATAATGGCACCTGCAGAATTAGGAGGGTTGAAGGAGCAATTAAAGGATTTGCTTGAAAAAGGCTTTATCAGGCCTAGTTCGTCGTCGTGGGGACCACTTGTGTTGTATGTAAGAAAGAAAGATGGCTCCTTACGGATGTGTATCGACTATAGGCAACTAAATAAGGTGAGAATAAAGAACATGTATTCACTTCCAAGAATCAATGATTTATTTGATCAGTTGCAGGGTGCCAAATGGTTCTCAAAAATAGATTTAAGATCCAGGAATCACCAGGTGAGAGTTAGAGTGAAAGACATTTTGAAGACGGCCTTCAGAACTAGATATGGTCATTTTGAATTTTGTGTAATGTCGTTTGGGTTAACGAATGCACCGGCAGTATTTGTGGACTTGATGAATAGTGTATTCAGGGCTTTCCTAGATACATTTGTGATTATGTTTATCGATGATATTCTTGTATATTCTCAGTCCGAGGTAGAGCATGCGGAAGTTAGGGGCAAGACTATTCCGGGATACGAAGTTGAGATTTTTGTTTGTTTTAAAAGCACAAGTGGTGTATGACTTTATTGGCATGGAAATATTAAGAAAACATTTGGGGTCAAATGTTATTTTTGGAAAGTATTTATTCCATGAAAAACAAAAAAAATATAGAAAAAAAATAGGGGCATGTGGCCGGCCACCTTGGTGTGGGCCATGGCCACATGGAGCCTTATACATGGGTATTAAAAAGATGACTTAGTCATCTTGTTCATCACTTCATCCCTCTAGAAAAATCAAGAAACTTGAAGAAAAAAAAGGGGCAAGGCTTACGGCCATAGGAGCAAAAATTTAAGGCCAAGAATTGATCAAGAAAAAAATTGGTTCTTCAAGCAAACCTACTAATTGAAGGGTCCTCGTTAACGTGGGAGTGTTGTTAGGAGCAATAGACTACTCGTTTTCTTCATCCACCACCTTAGCCAAGTTGTGAAGTTGTGAAGAAAGGTGAGTTTTAATCTTGTTTTTATGTGTTATGGATGGTTTATGTGTGTCGTAGTATGTCAAATATGGATGAAATTCATGAAATATGCATGATTGAAGTGAGGCCGTGTGCATGGTGTTTGTGTGTGTGTGTGTTGTTGTGTTAAAAGTAATGAATTAATTCTAGTTAGCATGTTTTGATTGTTGTAGTGTGAAGAAAAGAATGAAAATCATGAAGTTGTGTGTGTGGGGTGTTGGCCGAATAGGGTCCCCTTGTGTGGTTGAGAATGAACAAATTTTAGTTAGTATTTTAGTTGTCGTCGTTATGGATTCTATGATGAAAATGCAAGTTTAATGATTCAAATTGATGTTGTAATGGTCACGGGCTGATTTGGAGGTTAATGTGCTTTTATTGTAATTTTTGTATTTATGAAATGACATTGTTAATGTATGGATTGTTGGGGTAATTTATGAATTTGGGAGAGAGGAATATGTTGTGAGATGTTGCCCTCGGGTTTGGGCTAATTTTCGGGTGAGATGGAGCCTTGGTTGGGTTGTTTGAAATATTGTGTGAATTGTTTAAAGCGTTCTTGAATATTGTTTGAATGGTTTTGGATTAGTAATCGAATGTATAAACGTTGATATTGGTTTGAATGTAAGTAGTTGAAGTGAGTATAATGGAATATTATGAATGTTGTTGAATTATGTAAAAATGAGCTACTAATGTTAGAATGCATTTTGAATTGATTATTGATGTTGTTAGTTTGGTTGTTGGTATTGTTGTTGATGAATTTGGCCGAGTTGAATTCTCGGGGTTGTTGTATTTATAGGGGAAATGCTGCCCAAATTTCTGTAGAATTTGGTGTTCGTTTGGAATTGAATGCCTAAATGCTTATAGCTAATGTTTGATATATATTGGCGTTATGTAGATCTTGGGGTGCCCGAGACGTGAGGTTTGGATTAGCTTGAGAGCAGACGAGGTATGTAAAGCCTAACCTTTCTTTCTTTTGGCATGTCCTAGTGTTAAGTAGGCTATGACACGAGCCTCGGGGTAACTCCACTCTTGAGATCCGAGCTTATATACGTATCTTATTCTCTTCTAAAGATTTACTCTCTTAATGTAGCCTAACTAAGTCACTTATGGTTTCATTTGTTTGGATTTCAAAAGTTATGTAAAGAATTTTATTCCTAAAAGACTCTGTAACTACGAACGTCCGTAACTTCCGTAGACGAGCTCGGATCGCCCCGAAACGTTCATAGGAGATTCCATAAGGCATAACATCCCCCAACTTTCATAGGCGGGCTCGGATGGGGTTGGTACCCGTCCGTGGGCCCCGAGACTTTTCTATGTTCGTTTCTAGCGACTTTCGGAAAGGACTTAGTATGATTGTCACCTTAACTCCCGAGTATGGATTACTTATTTACTTATCGAGTTTGTGATAATTATTTTTATGCATATGGTTACTCACGACTACGCTCGTGCATATGATTATTACATCCTTCGCCGAGTCCGGGCCGGTTATGTTCGTGCGCACTATGATATATTCGGAGTATGATGTGTCCGGTTCGCCGAGCCTCGCTAGAGGGCGGGTTCCGAGTATATTTGGCGTTATGATGTGTTATGGCGTTATGATGTGCTATGTGATATGTCGGGTTCGGAGATATGAAACCTTCTGGAGTATGATGTGTTATGGCGCCAATGTCGGAGGGCGACCATATTCTAAGAGCCTATGCATGATTTTTTTTTTTTAAAGTAAATATTTTGACATTTTGCATATTGTATCTATTTTTTTGCATCTTTGTTTCGATTATGATTCTATTATTGTATTTCTTGCTTTGCATACTCAGTACATATTCCGTACTGACCCCCTTTCTTCGGGGGCTGCGTTTCATGCCCGCAGGTACAGACGCCCAGATTGGTGATCCACCAGCCTAGGACACCTATTCTGCTATTTGGGAGTGCTCCTTCGTCCGGAGCCTACATTTTGGTATATATACTTTTCCGTTGCATATGTATATATTCATTCAGGGGTACGGCGGGGCCCTGTCCCGTCATATGATTCTGTTGTTCTGTTTAGAGGTCTGTAGACATGTATGTGGGTTATGGTTATTTCTGTACAGATATGTTCGTATGCTTTATGTTTGGGCGGTCCTATTCGCCGTGGCAGCCTTGTCGGCTGCATATGCGTATATTGACATGTTATGTACATTATGACGGCCTCGCCGGCTTTTATGATATATGTTTGCTCTTATGCGATAATCTGAGACTATGTGTGACCATTTGTATTTATGCGAGTTTAGTATGCTGATTCTGAGTATCAGGTGCGTATGAGTGTCCAATTCGGACACTAGTCATGGCCTACGGGGTTGGGTCGTGACAAAAGTGGTATCAGAGCGGTTCGTCCTCGGAATGTCTACAGACCGTGTCTAGTAGAGTCCTGTTTATCGGTGTGTTGTGCACCACATCTATAAACAGGAGGCTACAGGACATTTAGGATGTTATCTTTCCTTCTGATCTTAGATCGTGCGATAGAGCTGTATTATTAGGATGATTCTTTTCTGACGAATTGTTATGTTTTCAGCGATGCCGAGGAAGGCCACAGCTGCCCAGAAGGGCAAGTCTACAGCAGTTGGAGAGACCAGTCGGGCCCAGAGAGTTACTAGGGCCCGTGCTCAGCTCGAGCCTGAGGTTGTGCCCCGGTCGGCTAGTTCTGCCACCCCATCACCATCAGAGGGGCATAGAGCGGCGGCCGGGAGCGCTGCGGTCGAGGCGGCTCCACCGCCCGCTCCGAGGTTCGAGTGCCGAGCCTCCGGCTCCTCGGCCGGGGGCGGAGGACGGGGGGCTATGAGGGACGCCGTTCGATTGCTTGGATTGGGGGCGGGGCAGGTTCACAGACAGGGATTAGGAGATGATCATGCGGACGGACGTGACGGTCGGAGGGCCCGCTATTTCTTGACCTGTAATCCGCGAGTTTTTCGGGTCAAAGCCGAGAGGACCCCCGGGAGTTCATCGGACGGATGCGGCGTACGTTGCGGCTTATCGGGGCTTCCGAGGGCGGGTATGTTGAGTTGGCGTCGTATCGGTTGCATGATATAGCAGCTAATTGGTATGAGTCTTGGGAGCTGTCCAGAGGCGAGGGTGCTCCTCCAGCCATATGGGATGAGTTCGTGGAGGCCTTTCTTGGCCATTTTCTACCCCAGAGACGAGACGAGCCAGGGTTCACAGATTTTTACATCTGAGGCAGGGCGGCAGGAGTGTCCGGGAGTATAGCCTTGAGTTTGATTCTCTGGCTAGATACGCGCCTCATATTGTGGGCGACATGGGCGATAGAGTGCACCGGTATGTGATGGGGGGGCTGGATAGTTATTTGATCGATAGGCGTATGGCGATGGCTTCCCGGCCGGGGTGGATATTGCACGGGTACGGGCGTATGCCCGGGGTATGGAGGAGCGACACGAGAGGGCGCCGGCCCGACGGGGGGTTATGACGAGGGGCCGGCCCGAGGGCTAGATCGGCCCGGTACTGCGGAGATTCTCGAGGCGAGCAGCCTCAGCAGCAGCACAGCAGATATCCTTCCCAGCCAGCCCGGAGTACACCCCCACAGTTTGCAGGTAGGAGACCAGACAGTACGGGATATTCCGGAGCTGGTCAGAGCTCCCGTGCTTCGGGTTCACAGATGGATAGAGGTTCCGGCCAGTCGAGGCCACCCATACCTCGATGCCCTCACTGTAGGAGGCCTCATTTCGGGGAGTGTTATCGCGCCACGGGTGCTTGTTTTACCTGTGGCCGTCAGGGCCATGTTATGAGAGATTGTCCGCTTAGAGGCAGTGCAGGGGGTGCGGCTCAGCCTACAGGTTCGGGTGCTTTGGTCCTCTTCATCTTCAGTAGCCATGCGCCCTGCGGGGCGAGGTATGCCGGCACCAGCGGGCCGCGGTAGAGGCCGTGGCGGAGCGTCCAGTTCTAGCGGTCCTTCGAACCGCATATATGCCTTGGCCAGCCGTCAGGATCAGGAGGCGTCGCCTAATGTGGTTACAGGTATATTATTGGTTTTCTCTCGAGCTGTATATGCATTGATAGATCCAGGCTCCACTTTATCATATATTTCTCCTCTTGTTGCTAATAAAATTGGGATAAAACCTGAACCGATAGAACCATTTGAGGTAGCTACACCGGTAGGGGATTCTGTTATAGCCAGGCAGGTATATAGAGATTGTTCGATAATTATCTGTGACCGTTGCACTAAAAGCGGAGATCTGATAGAGCTAGATATGACCGAATTTGATGTTATTATGGGTATGGACTGGCTGGCTTCTTGTTATGCTAATGTTGATTGTCAGAAGAAGGTAGTCCGCTTCCAATTCCCAGGGGAACCGGTTATAGAGTGGGCAGGTAATACAGCATCGCCGAGGGGTAAGTTTATTTCATACCTCAAGGCAAGAAAAATGATCAGAAAAGGCTATATTTATCATCTGGTTCGGGTGCATGATCTAAAAGCGGAAGCACCGACTCTTCAGTCAGTCCCAGTGGTTAATGAATTCCCAGATGTATTCCCAGACGAGCTTCCAGGTCTTCCTCCTGAGCGGGAGATAGAATTCACGATAGATGTGTTGCCAGACACTCAGCCTATATCTATTCCTCCGTACAGAATGGCACCGGCAGAATTAAAAGAATTAAAGGAGCAGCTGAGGGACTTATTAGAGAAGGGCTTCATCCGGCCCAGCACGTCACCCTGGGGAGCGCCGGTATTGTTCGTGAGAAAGAAAGACGGGTCGCTGCGGATGTGTATTGATTATCGGCAGCTGAATAAGGTAACCATAAAGAATAAATACCCCCTCCCCAGATTGATGATTTGTTTGACCGGTTGCGGGGTGCTAAATGTTTCTCAAAGATAGACTGCGGTCGAGGCTACCACCGAGTGCGAGTACGGGAGCGAGATATTCCAAAGACGGCATTCGGGACCGGTATGGGCATTATGAATTCGAGTGATGTCTTTTGGGTTGACTAATGCTCCGGCGGTATTTATGGATCTAATGAATCGGGTATTCGGGCCGTTCTTGGATATGTTCGTGATTGTATTTATTGATGATATTACGGTTTATTCTCGGTCGGAGAAGAGCACGCGGATCATTTGAGGACGGTACTTGGGGTACTCGGCATCGAAATTGTATGCTAAATTTTCTAAATGTGAATTACGGGCGACATCGGTGGCATTCTTGGGACATATTATTGGAGTGATGGCATCGGGTGGATACCCGGAAGATTGAGGCCGTAAGAATTGGCCTAGACCTACGACACCTACGGAGGTACGTAGTTTTTGGGATTAGGCGGTTATTACGGAAGATTTGTGGAAAAGTTTGCTTCGATTTCGGCGCCTTTAACAAGGCTAACTCGGAAAGGAGCCAAGTTTCGGTGGACGGATGCTGCGAACGAAGCTTCCGATTCTTTGAAGGAGAAATTGACTACGGCTCCGGTTCGCTCTTCCGAGAGACCAGATGGGTATGTTATTTATTGTGATGCTTCTGGCGTTGGATTGGGGTGTGTATTGATGCAGCACGGCAGGGTTATAGCATATGCTTCCCGACAGCTCAGAAAGCACGAAAAGAATTATCCCACTCATGATCTGGAGCTGGCCGCGGTGATCCATGCTTTGAAGATATGGAGACACTATTTATATGGTGTTCATGTTGATATTTATACAGATCACAAGAGCCTCCAGTATATCTTTAAGAAGAAGGAGCTGAATTTGCGGCAGAGGAGGTGACTAGAGTTCTTTGAAAGATTATGATGTCGATATTTTATATCATCTGGAAAAGCTAATGTTGTAGCGGATGCACTCGGCCGTAAGTCTATGGGCGGCTTAGCGGACGTGCCATCGAAAAAAAGAAATGGTTCGTGAAATTCATCGGTTAGCTAGTCTTGGAGTCCGTTTGGCCGAATGCGGAGATGTTGGGATTTACGTCGAGAAGTTCTTGAATCCTCTATTACGGAAGAAATAAAGCGACATCAATATGAGGATCTGTTCAGTGCGGTATAGAGACACAGCCCGTGAAAAGGAGAAGACCCCGTTCGAGATTACACCTGACGGAGTACTATTACACAGGGGCAGATTGTGTGTACCTGAGGTTGCAGGGCTGCGACGACAGGTTATGGGCGAAGCACATTATGCCCGTTATTACGTTCATCCGGGGTACAAAAATGTATCATGACCTCGGATGCTGTCTTGGTGGGATGGCATGAAAAAGGACATAGCCGAATTCGTTGCTCGGTGCCCAAATTGCCAACGAGGTTAAGATCGAGCACCGAAGCCCGGTGGACTATTACGGGAATGGAGATTCGACTTGGAAGTGGGAGATAATTAATATGGACTTCATTACGGGTTTGCCTCGCACTCCACGGAAATATGATTCCATACGGGTTATCGTTGACGGTGACAAAATCAGCCCATTTCTTCCGGTCGGGACTACTTATTCGGTGAGGATTATGCCGGATTATATATTAAGGAGATAGTAAGACTTCACGGAGTTCCCATATCTATTATCTCCGACGAGAGTGCCCGGTTTACACAAATTTTTGGAGATCATTTCGGGAAGGATTGGGGACCCGAGTGAGTCTTAGCACGGCATTCCATCCTCGGTCGATGGACGGGCCGAGCGTACTATCCGGACGCTAGAAGATATGTTACGGGCTGTGTTATTGATTTCGAGAGTAGGCCGGGATGATCACTTGCCACTGGTTGAGTTTGCTTATAATAATAGCTACCATTCCAGCATCCAAATGGCACCGTATGAGGCTTTGTATGGCAGGAAATGTAGGTCACCGATTGGCTGGTTCGATGTTGGTGAAACTAAATTAATTGGTCCAGATATGATCCAGCAAGCGGTTGACAAAGTGAAGCTTATTCGGGAAAGATTATTAGCGGCCCAGAGTCGACAGAAATCGTATGCAGATAATCGACGTCGACATTTAGAGTTTCAGGTTGGTGATTGGGTATTCCTGAAAGTGTCACCTATGAAAGGTGTTATGAGATTCGGCAAAAAGGGAAGCTCAGTCCAAGATATATTGGGCCTTATCAGATTATCCGGAGAATAGGCAAAGTTGCCTATGAATTGGATACTACCGGCGATTTGGGAGCGATGCATCCGGTATTCCACGTTTCTATGCTTCGCAAATGCATTGGTGACCACTTCCGAATATTTCCTATAGATGATATCCGAGGTCACGGAAGGAGCTATCTTACGAAGAACGACCTATAGCCATATTGGATCGTCGGGTAAGAAGGTTGCGGAATAAAGATGTGGCTTCGGTTAAGGTCTATGGCGGAACAATAACCGGAGGAAATGACTGGGGAAGGCGAGGAGGAGATGAAGAAGAAGTATCCTCACTTATTTCCGGTGCCTACAGGTAATATAAATTCCTTACTTGACTATGTTGATTAATGAATGAATTGTGTGTGATAGTTATAAAAGAAACTCCCCCGAACCGTTGGTAAGACCCGCAGGGTTAGTTTAACATTCGAGGACGAATGTTCTAAAGGGGGAGTGTTATATCCCGTATTTTGAACAACGGGACAATCCAAGTTAACTACGATAAGTTAGGGGCAAGACTATTCCGGGATACGAAGTAGAGATTTTTGTTTGTTTTAAAAGTATAAGTTGTGTGTGACTTTATTGGCATGGAAATACTAAGAAAACATTTGGGGTCAAATGTTATTTTTGGAAAGCATTTATTTCATGAAAAAAAAATAAAAAAAAATAGGGGCCATGTGGCCGGCCACCTTGGTGTGGGCCAAGGACACATGGAGCCTTATACATGGGTATTAAAAGATGACTTAGTCATCTTGTTCATCACTTCATCCCTCTTAGAAAAAATCAAGAAACTTGGAGAAAAAAAAAAAAAGGCCAAGGCATTCGGCCATAGGAGCAAAAAATCAAGACCAAAAAATAGCCATCAAAAAAAAATTGGTTTCTTCTAGCAAAACAACTAATTGAAGGGTCCTCGTTAACGTGGGAGTGTTGTTGGAAGCAATAGATCACTCGTTTTTCTCATCCACCACCTTAGCCAAGTTGCGAAGTTGTGAAGAAAGGTAAGTTTTAATCTTGTTTTTATATGTTATGGATGGCTTATGTATGTCATAGTATGCAAATATGGATGAAATTCATGAAATATGCATGATTGAAGTTGAGCCGTGTGCATGGTGTTTGGCCGTGTGTGTGTGTTGTTGTGTTGGAGTGATGAATTAATTTTAGTTAGCATGTTTTGATTGTTGTAGTGTGTTGAAATGGAATGAGAATCATCAAGTTGTGTGTGTAGTGTTGGCCGAATATAGGTCCCCCTTGTGTGGTTGAGGATGAATTAATTTTAGTTAGTATTTTAGTTGTTGTCGTTATGGATTCTATGATGAAAATGCAAGTTTAATGATTCAAATTGATGTTGTAATGGTTACGGGCTGATTTGGAGGTTAATGTGCTTTTATGTAATTTTTGTATTTATGGAAATGACATTGTTAATGTATGGATTGTTGGTGTAATTTATGAATTTGGGAGAAAGGAATGTGTTGGAGATGTTGCCCTCGGGTTTGGGCTAATTTTCGGGTGAGATGGAGCCTTGGTTGGGTTGTTTGAAATATTGTGTGAATTGTCTAAAGTGTTCTTGAATATTGTTTGAATGGTTTTGGATTAGTAATCGAATGTATAAACGTTGATATTGGTTTGAATGTAAGTAGTTGAAGTGAGTATAATGGAATATTATGAATGTTGTTGAATTATGTAAAAAGAGAGTTACTAATGTTAGGATGCGTTTTGAATTGATTATTGATGTTGTTAGTTTGGTTGTTGGTATTGTTGTTGATGAATTTGGCCGAGTTGAATTCTCGGGGTTGTTGTATTTATAGGGGAAATCTTTGCCCAAATTTATGTAGAATTTGGTGTTCGTTTGGAATTGAATGCCTAAATGCTTATAGCTAATGTTTGATATATATTGGCGTTATGTAGATCTTGGGGTGCCCGAGACGTGAGGTTTGGATTAGCTTGAGAGCAGACGAGGTATGTAAAGCCTAACCTTTCTTTCTTTTGGCATGTCCTAGTGTTAAGTAGGCTATGACACGAGCCTCGGGGTAACTCCACTCTTGAGATCCGAGCTTATATACGTATCTTATTCGCTTCTAAAGATTTACTCTCTTAATGTAGTCTAACTAAGTCACTTATGTTTTCATTTGTTTGGATTTCAAAAGTTATGTAAAGAATTTTATTCCTAAAAGACTCCGTAACTACGAACGTCCGTAACTTCCGTAGACGAGCTCGGATCGCCCCGAAACGTTCATAGGAGATTCCATAAGGCATAACATCCCCCAACTTTCATAGGCGGGCTCGGATGGGGTTGGTACCCGTCCGTGGGCCCCGAGACTTTTCTATGTTCGTTTCTAGCGACTTTCGGAAAGGACTTAGTATGATTGTCACCTTAACTCCCGAGTATGGATTACTTATTTACTTATCGAGTTTGTGATAATTATTTTTATGCATATGGTTACTCACGACTCTGCTCGTGCATATGATTGTTACATCCTTCACCGAGTCCCGGGCCGGTTATGTTCGTGCGCACTATGATATATTCCGGAGTATGATGTGTCCGGTTCGCCGAGCCTCGCTAGAGGGCCGGGTTAAGAGTATATTTGGCGTTATGATGTGTTATGGCGTTATGATGTGCTATGTGATATGTCGGGTTCGGAGATATGAAACCTTATGGAGTATGATGTGTTATGGCGCCAATGTCGGAGGGCGACCATATTCTAAGAGCCTATGCATGATTTGTATTTTTTTAAAGTAAATATTTTGACATTTTGCATATTGTATCTATTTTCCGCATCTTTGTTTCGATTATGATTCTGTTACTGTATTTCTTGCTTTGCATACTCAGTACATATTCCGTACTGACCCCCTTTCTTCGGGGGCTGCGTTTCATGCCCGCAGTACGGACGCCCGATTTGGTGATCCGCCGGCCTAGGACACCTATTCTCTCTATTTGGGAGTGCTCCTTCGTCCGAGCCTACATTTTGGTATATATACTTTTCCGTTGCATATGTATATATTCATTCGGGGGTACGACGGGGCCACCGTCCCGTCATATGATTACGTTGTTTGTTTAGAGGTACGTAGACATGTATGTGGGTTATGGTTATTTTTGTACAGATATGTTCGTATGCTTTATGTTTGGGCGGTCCTATTCGCCGTGGCAGCCTTGTCGGCTGCATATGCGTATATTGACATGTTATGTACATTATGACGGCCTCGCCGGCTTTTATGATATATGTTTGCTCTTATGCGATAATCTGAGACTATGTGTGACCATTTGTATTTATGCGAGTTTAGTATGCGATTCGAGTATCGAGTGCGTATGAGTGTCCACACCACATCTATAAACGGGAGGCTACGAGACATTTAGGATGTTATCTTCCTTCTGATCTTAGATCGTGCGATAGAGCTGTACTATCAGGATGATTCCTTTCTAACGAATTGCTATGTTTTCAGCGATGCCAAGGAAGGCGACAGCTGCCCAGAAGGGCAAGTCTACAGCAGCGGGAGAGACCAGTCAGGCCCCGAGAGTTACTAGGGCCCGTGCTCAGCTCGAGCCTGAGGTTGTGCCCCGGTCGGCTAGTTACGCACCCCATCACCATCGGAGGGGCATAGAGCGGCCGGCGGTGCGGGTCGGAGGCGGCTCCACCGCCCACCCCTGAGGTTCGAGTGCTCGAGCCTCCAGCTCCTCAGCCAGGGGCGGAGGACAGGGCTATGAGGGACGCCGTTCAGTTGCTTACCAGACTGGTGGCGGGGCAGGTCCACAGGCAGGGATCAGGAGATGATTATGCAGGCGGACGTGACAGTCAGAGGGCCCGCTATTTCTTGACACATGTCCGCCGAGTTTTTCGGGTCAAAGCCCGAGGAGGACCCCCAGGAGTTCATCAGACAGATGCGGCGTACGCTGCGGCTTATCAGGGCTTCCGAGACTGAGTCTATTGAGTTGGCGTCGTATCGGTTGCATGATATAGCAGCTAATTGGTATGAGTCTTGGGAGTGTCCAGAGGCGAGGGTGCTCCTCCACCCATATGGGACGAGTTCGTGGAGGCCTTTCTTGGCCATTTTCTACCCCCAGAGACGAGACGAGCCAGGGTTCTGAGGCAGGGCGGCAGGAGTGTCCGGGGTATAGCCTTGAGTTTGATTCTCTGGCTAGATATGAGCCTCATATTGTGGCTGACATGGCTGATCGAGTGCACCAGTATGTGATGGGGCTGGATAGTTATTTGAATGATAGCTGTATGGCGATGGCTTCCCAGCCCGGGGTGGATATTGCACTAGTCGGGCGTATGCTCGGGGTATGGAGGAGCGACACGAGAGGGCGCCGGCCGACGGGGGTTATGGCGGGAGCCGGCCCTAAGAGGGCTAGATCGGCCGGGTACTGCGGAGATTCTCGAGGGGAGCCGGCCTCGGTGGCGGCACGGTGATATTCTTCCCGGCCCGGCCGGAGTACACCCCCACGGTTTGCGGGTAGGAGACCCCGACGGTCTTTGGGTATTCGGAGAGGGCGAGTCGAGCTCCGGGCTTCGGGATCACGGATGGATAGAGGTTCCGACCGGTCGAGGCCACCCGTACCTCGGTGTCCCCGGCGTGGATGCCTCGTTTCGGGGGTGTTATCGCGCCACGGGTGCTTGTTTTTTGTGGCCGTCGGGGGGCCATCTTATGAGGATTGTCGCGTCGGGGTGGGGCGGGTGCGGCTCGGCCTACGGGATCGGGTGCTGGTTCATCTTCGTCCTCGGTAGCTATGCGCCTGCGGGGCGCGGGGCGTGCCGGCACCAGCGGAGGCCGCGGTAGGGGCCGTGGCGGAGCGTCCGGTTCTAGCGATCCTTCGAACCGCATATATGCCTTGGCCGGCCCGTCGGGATCGGGGAGGCGTCGCCTAATGTGGTTACGAGGTACATATTGGTTTTCTCTCGGTGTATATGCATTGATAGATCCGAGGCACTCTGCTTTATCATATATTTCTCCTCTTGTTGCTAATAAAATTGGGATAAAACTTGAACCAATAGAACCGTTTGAGGTAGCTACACGGTAGGGGATTCGGTTATAGCCGAGCGAGTTATATAGAGATTGTTCGATAATTATACGTGACCGTTGCACTAAAAGCGAGATTTGATAGAGCTAGATATGACTGAGTTTGATGTTATTATGGGTATGGACTGGCTAGCTTCTTGTTATGCTAATGTTGATTGTCGGAAGAAGGTAGATCGTTTCCAATTTCCCCGGGGAACCGAGTTATAGAGTGGGCGAGGTAATACAGCCTCGCCGAGGGGTAAGTTTATTTCATACCTCAAGGCAAGAAAAATGATCAGAAAAGGCTATATTTATCATCTGGTTCGGGTGCATGAACTAAAAGCGAAAACTTGGAAACTCTTCGATCGGTCCCGGTGGTTAATGAATTCACGGATGTATTCCCGGATGAGCTTCCGGGTCTTCCTCACGAGCGGGAGATAGAATTCACGATAGATGTCTTTATGCCGGACACTCGGCCTATATCTATTCCTCCATACGAGAATGGCACCGGCGAGAATTAAAAGAATTAAAGGAGCAGGCGAGAGAGACTTATTAGAGAAGGGCTTCATCCGGCCCGGCAAGTCACCCAGGGAGCGTCGGTATTGTTCGTGAGAAAGAAAGACGGGTCGGCTATCGGATGTGTATTGATTATCGGCGGTGAATAAGGTAACCGTAAAGAATAAATACCCCCTCCCCCTGGATTGATGATTTGTTTGACCGGTTGCGGGGTGCTAAATGTTTCTCAAAATAGACTGCGGTCGGGCTACCACCAGTGCGAGTACGGGAGGCGGATATTCCAAAGACGACATTCGGGACCGGTGTGGGCATTATGAATTCGGAGTGATGTCTTTTGAGGCTGACTAATGCTCCGGCGGTATTTATGGATCTAATGAATCGGGTATTCGGGCCGTTCTTCGATATGTTCGTGATTGTATTTATCGATGATATTCGGTTATTCTCGGTCGGAAGAAGAGCACGCGATCATTTGAGGACGGTACTTGGTACTCGGCATCGAAAGTTATATCTAAATTTTCTAAATGTGAATTACGGTGACATCGGTGGCATTCTTGGGACATGTTATTGGAGTGTGGCATCCGGGTGGATACCCGAGAAGATTGAGGCCATCAAGAATTGGCCTAGACCTACGACACCTACTGAGGTACGTAGTTTCCTGGGATTAGCTGGTTATTACCGAAGATTTGTGGAAAATTTTGCTTCGATTTCAGCGCCTTTAACAAGGCTAACTCAGAAAGGAGCCAAGTTTCAGTGGACTGATGCCTGTGAACGAAGCTTCCGATTCTTTGAAAGAGAGTTGACTACGACTCCGATCGACTCTTCTGAGGGACCGGATGGGTATGTTATTTATTGTGATGCTTCGGCATTAGATTGGGGTGTGTATTGATGCGGCACGGCGGGGTTATAGCATATGCTTCCCGACAGCTCAGAAAGCACGAAAAGAATTATCCTACTCACGATCTGGAGCCAGCCGCAGTGATTCATGCTTTGAAGATATGGAGACACTATCTATATGGCATCCATGTTGACATATATACAGATCACAACAGCTTCCAATATATCTTTAATCAGAAGGAGCTGAATTTGCAGCAGAGGAGGTGGCTAGAGTTGCTAAAAGATTATAATGTCGATATTTTATATCATCTTGGGAAAGCCAATGTTGTAGTAGATGCACTCAGCCGCAAGTCTATGGGCAGCCTAGCGGACGTACCATCAGAAAAGAGAGAAATGGTTCGTGAAATTCATCAGCTAGCGAGTCTTGGAGTCCGTCTGGCCGATTCTGGAGGTGCTGGGATTTCTGTTCGAGAAGTTGCTGAATCCTCTATTCTGGAAGAAATAAAGCGACACCAATATGAGGATCCTGTTCTGGTACAGTATAGAGACACAGCCCGTGAAAAGGAGAAGACCCCGTTCGAGATTACACCTGACGGAGTACTATTACACAGGGGCAGATTGTGTGTACCTGAGGTTGCAGGGCTACGGCGACAGGTTATGGGCGAGGCACATTATGCCCGATATTCTGTTCATCCGGGAGCTACAAAAATGTATCATGACCTCAGATGTCTGTACTGGTGGGATGGCATGAAAAAGGACATAGCCGAATTCGTTGCTCAGTGATCCAAATTGCCAACAGGTTAAGATCGAGCACCAGAAGCCCGATGGACTATTACAGGAAATGGAGATTTCGACGTGGAAGTGGGAGATAATTAATATGGACTTCATTACGGGTTTGCCTCGCACTCCGCGGAAATATGATTCCATCTGGGTTATCGTTGACAGGCTGACAAAATCAGCCCACTTTCTTCCAGTCAGGACTACTTATTCGGCTGAGGATTATGCCAGATTATATATTATGTCACACCCTAATTTCCGCTAGGGCGTGATGGGCACCCGACCCTTATTTAGGGCCGAGCGAACCCGCAGACTCACATAATAGTCGTACTCACGCAAGCTCTCAAATCATGACACAAATATACATAACAAAAATTTATCGAAGAATAATATGTTTTTTTTTTCTCAAGTCAAATAAAATCTTGCAACATATGAAACTTACAATACAACACATAATCATACTTCGGCTTACATAGCCGTTTCCATAACTGACATCTAATACCCACGACACTGTCTGCAAAGTCTCTAACACGGAACATGAATCCATATCATAAAACTCAGACCCGGCAGCACTCCGAAGAAAATGGAGCTCGCCAATCCCGCTGGAACATCTTCTGCTAATATCTTCAACTCGTCTGGGTGTACCTGCGCGGCATGAAACGCAGCCCCCGAAGAAAGGGGGTCAGTACGGAAGATGTACTGAGTATGTAAAGCAGCAAATACAGTAACTGAATCATACGGAAATAAAGAGGACAGAATGGTAGTTCGATGCGAACCTCGCTGCTTACCTCGAACGTAAATCATGCGTTTCGAAAGCAATTAATGACCGAGTAACATATATAAAGAGATCATCATAACATACGCGTACATAACATGCCCCGGCCCTCTAATGAGGGACGCGTAATGTAAAATCATCATATATATATATGTATACGACATGCCGGCCCTCTAGCGAGGGACGCGGTGGAAGGAATCATCACATGCCATCTGGCCACCTCCCCGTCATCACATCATCATCATCTTAGGTATATATATGTATATATATAACATGCCCCGGCCCCCTAGTGAGGGACGCGGTGAATAATGCAGAGAAACGTGCACGAATACATGCCCTGGCCCGGGACGCAGTGAAAGAGTGGCTACAGCTCGCACGAGCAGAGTAGTGAGAAAACCATATGCAATACAAAATATACAACATTTTACAGAGACTCGAAAGCGTAACACAGATAACAAATCTCATAGCGGACCTTTAATAATAATCAGAGCATAAGTCTTTCGGATGTCGAAATATTTCATATCAGAATAATCTTTCTGGAGCATGTGCAAATTCCAAAGTAGGACATCAGACTCAAATAAATATATATAACAGTCATTCTGTAGAAATTAGAAAGGTAGCTAAAACTTTCCTTAGTTTTTATTTATTTCCAAAGTAGTTCAAATGGAATAATAGGAAAAATCCGGACAAAGTGGACCCACCTCGGTCAAATGAGGTGGCGTATGTAAATTACGCATGTCAAACTTCATAACGTCATTTATGAGTATTTCAAGGTAATCGGATTTCATTTGCACAAGTTTTAGAGGTTAAAACAATTTTACTAACTATTCACACAATAAACCATTCAATTCTATTGAATGAAAAAGGGCGTTTCTAGACATGGATTACAAGAGTAGAGTTGTCCCGAAGTTCAAATTCGAGCCTAGTATATCTAAGACATGCCAAGAGAAGAAATGGGAGAGCTTTACATACCTTTCTTGCTTGTTAAGCTCGTCGAGACTCCAATCCCGTTTCGTCAAAAACCTACAAATGATCACATTTACCAATTACTATTCATGAGGTTCAAACTTCCAACTTGGGTTTAGTATTTGCCTACCGAAATTTTGGCAGCATCTCCCCTATAAATATGACACCCCGAGAATTTAACTCGGCTCAAGGGTCAACAACAACAAAAACCAACAATGTTAATCCAATTGACTAGAATCGCACTAACATAAATATTCATCTTTATGCTACATAAGCGACAACTTGCAACTAATTTTACATTTTCAATCCAATATGGATGTTTTCATACTCATTTACTCATCAACATCATTCCAACCTCATTTGGAGGCATTACACATAATTTTACATATTATTCGCAAAATATACAAACTTTCCACCGAAACCATAACTCATCCGACACTTCCATTCTTCGACCAACATATTCGTAACACATTATCATCTCTCAAATTCATTAACGACAATCACAACTAGCACTTAAGCAATGCATTCTCATAATTGCATATCAACTATGTTAGCACACATATACTTTCCTATAACACATATATGCAATTCTAATGCCAAACTTAAATCGTTAAACTTCCATTTGCATTATAGAGATCATAGCAACACAACTAACATTTTAAACAAAATAAATTCATCATTACTTCATCCCTCCATATCCCACGGCCAACATGCAAATTTACAACTTCATCCCATTTTCATTCAACTTTCATTTCCAATACAATTTCCATAATAACCACAACTAGAATACAACATAAAATCCAACTCATCTCAACTATACCACACACACCCATGCACGGCCACATACATAAATTCATATCCACTTTGCAAACTTTCATATTTCTATATATTCTACTCACTTACATGCACTACAACACAAACAAACCTTCAAAACATAATTAGAAGGGATGGATTCTTACCTTTCTCTTCAAGCTTCTTCACTCCACCAAATCATCCAAATGACAAAATCAATGGTTATCTTCCGAAATAATTGCACCACGTTGTAAAGGGACCTTGAATTAGTATATATATCACAAGAAAATAATTTTAGAAGCAAAGTTTTCATGGGGAGAAATTTCCCCGGCTTGGCCGAATGGCCTAGCCTTCTCTCTTCTTGATCTTCTTTTGTTTTCTCTTGTTCAATGTTCTCTTGAATTTTCTAATGTTTCATGCCCCTTATTTAAGTCACATGACTTGATCACATGACCAAGTCATGGGTTGGGCCAAGCCCCCTCTTCTCTGGGCCTCAATTCATGATTTTTTTTCCATTTCGTAAGCCCAATTAGTCCGGATCACTTTGGAAATTCACGAAACCATTTTAAAAAATTCCAATTTTACCCTTAACCTTTTTCAATATTTCCACATCCGAAACTTTCGTAACCAACTTATATCAAGCAAGACCAAAACATAACATTGTCCTCAACTTACTACAATTATCTCAAAGTGTCCAAATATTCCAAATACGGTTTATAACGCTTGTGCTTAGCTTATCGCATCCATCTCGAAATATCCGAACGTGCAAAGTACGGGGTATAACACGATTAATATGGATTTCATTGTAGGCTTGCCTCGTTCCTGGCACAAATACGATTCTATATGGGTGATAGTTGATAGGCTCACGAAAGTTCCGTCATTTTCTCACAAATGTAACGACGTATTCAAAGAAGACTATGCAAAGTTATACATCAAAGAGATAGTACGATTTACCCACAGGTTCCGTTGTCTATTATTACGGATAGAGGGGCGCAATTTACGGCTAATTCTCGGAGATCCTTTCAAGAAGGTTTGGGAACGCAGTGAAACTCAAGACAACATTCCATCCACAACCGACGGACAGGCAAAGAGCGCACTATCCAAACCCTTGAAGACATGCTAAGGGCATGCGTGCTAGATCTGGAGGCAATTGGGACGATCACCGCCACTTATTGAATTTGCATACAACAATAGCTATCACTCTAGTTTTCAAATGGCCCCAATGAAGCTTTGTACGGGAGAAAGTGTAGATCGCCTATTGGATGGTTCGAGGTAGGAGAGGCACAGTTAGTAGGCCCAGAATCGATTCAACAAGCGGTAGAAAAGGTCAAGTTTATTCAAGAACGGCTACTAACCCCTCGTAGTCGTCAAAAATCCTATGCGGACAACCGTCGGCGAAACTTAGAATTCAAAGTCAATGATTGCAGCCGAAAGTATCACCGACGAAAAGGTGATGAGATTTGGTAAGAAAGGGAAGCTCGGGCCCGTTATATTTGGCCTTACAAGATTGTGCGCAAAGTAGGCCGAGTAAAGATATGAGTTGATTTACTCCCTGCAATTAGAATCATCACCCAAGATTTCACGTATCCATGCTACGCAAGTGTGTCGAGATCCCTCCAGGATTGTTCCCGTGGATGATGTACAAGTCACGGAGAAATTGTCCTATGAAGAAGTACGCCGTTATCTTGGATAGCAAGTCCAAAGGCTTAGGACCAAGGATGTAGCTTCTACCAAAGTTTTCGCGGAGGAATAATAACAGAGAAGAAATGACTTGGGAAGCCGAGGAAGAAATGAAGTCCAAAAAAGTACCCGCATCTATTTCAGCCTCCAAGATATACAAACCGAGCCCCGCACTCTCGTGTATGTAATGTTTCTCCAAAATGATTCTTTGATCGAATTTTGGGTGGTTGACAAGATGATATAGTAGTACGCTTATAGGAAAAGCTCTAGTATGTTTTTAAGTCCCTAAGAGTCTAACATTCGAGGACGAATGTTCCTAAGGAGGGAGAAATTATTACACCCCCAAGTTTCGGTACATTAAGATTTATTAGGAGTTAGCTAGTTAACTATAGACACCGGAGTTATTGTCGAAAGGATGCAAGATCATTGGTGTCAGTTTTCGCAATACAAGAGTCCGAGTTCGTGTAATAGGTTATGGAAGGACGGGAAAACAAGTGAACTAAGGAGATTAAGCTTCCGAGGCTTTCAAGGAAAGTTAAAGGCAAGGCCATTTTTCGGTTTTTATTTAAGGCGCAAGTCGCTTATAAATATTATTGGCATGGAATATTAAGGGCAAACTTGGAATTCGAAAATTATTATTAGTTCATGGAAATTATTATTAGCTCATGACTTTTTGAGAAGCCAAGTGGCCGTGGGTCCCACCCATGGTTGGCCAATTATCTTAAGCCATGAAGATGTACATGTGGTTATCTTATATTTTAAGGATTAAATGTACGTGTAGATAAGATGACTAGGCAAGCAAGAAAATTGGTCATCTTTTATGACTTAAGAAAATTCTAGAAACTTGGAGAAGAGAAAAAAAAAAAAAAAGGAAAGAAAAGAGAAAAAAATTGCACATGACCGGCCATGTGCATGTGTATATATATATATGTGTGTGTGTGATTTAATAATACAAAGGCAAGTCATCATATTCTTCCCCTTAGAAAAATTTAGAAGCTTGGAGAAAAGGGAGAAAGGCCATTCGGCCAAGGGAGGAGCGAGCAAGGGCAAGAAAAAAAGTGATAAAAAAAAAATAATTCTCTCTAGCAATTCCACTCCTTAGAAGTGTGCATGACAACGTAGTGGAGTCGTTGGAGTAGTAAGAACAAGCGTCGATTCAAGGTGCAAATCATAGCCAATTTGAGGAACTAAGTGAAAGAGGTATGGTTCAATCCTATTTTTCATATGTTATGCATGATTCGTGTATGTTGTGGAGTGTGAAACGAACGAAATCCATGAAGTTGTGGTGTTGTTGTGTGGCCGTGTAGTTGCCTTGGCCGCGTGTATACCATGTGTGTAAGAATGATGAATTCATTTTACTTAGTCTTGTAGTTGTGTTTGTTGTAGATTCTATGATGAAAATGAATGTTTGATGACTCATGTTGACGTTGCAATTGTTGTGGGCTGTTTTGGAAAGTAATATGATGTTAATATAGGTTCTTGTGTTCATAAGAATGATGATTGTTAGCATGCGGATTGATTGTGTAGTTTATGAATTCGGCGTAACAATTAAATGGTTGAATAGTGAATTGACTTGTTATGGAAATTGAAAACACGTGTGGCCTGTTTTATGGAATACTTTGATATGGGAAATGATATTATTGATGTTGGTATTGTTACCGTCGTTGTTGGTTGATGAATTGAGGAATTCGAGCTAGGCACTAAACAAGGGAGACGCGTTTTTCGATAGAATATAAAATAGTTTAAGTTGGAACTTGAGATAAGTATGTGATACGGAGGATCGACATTAGTATGAATCACTCTCGAATGTAGATTTGTGAGCTCGGTCGGATAGACGTAGCCAATAGGAGGTCGAGTTGAGGTATGTTAAGGCTCGCCCTCTCTTTCAAAGGCATGATTCTTAGATTACGATTTCATAAATGCTTCCATAAACGTGTTGTTGTCAAAAGTTAGAAGTCTATAATTCTAAGGCATGATTTCTTTTCCCGATGACCCGTAAATGCTTTCTAAAATGTCTGTATCTTTCCAAAATGGAGGTTTATGACTCCGTAAGCGTTCATGACAACTCGATGGATATGTTTTACAATGACAACGATGATGTCAAAAATGAGAATATTTTCCTACGATGAATATGATGATGATGATTCTATGTTTAAAGGTTCCAAGTTTATGATTTCAATGACGATATGAGAATGTTGAGCTATTTCTTGATTTCTCAATTTTATTCATGAATGATGACTTTTTTTTTAAGGATTCCAAAGTATATGAATTGATGCCTTATGATCCTATTTTATGTTTCCTCGTGAAGCTGTTTCCTCGTGAAGCTATTTCCTCGTGAAGCTATTCTTCATTGACAGTCTCACCTTATAATAATCATTCCTCCAAAGTGAGACAAAGCGACCATGATTAATCCATAATATGATCGGAGGCTACCGACCTTACGTCACTCCGATAGATACATGACTTTCTTTGGGCTTTCCTATGTATGCTACTTATATGATTTATGAATATGATATATGTATGTGTATATGGGGAATATGGGAAAGGGAGAGAGCGTTATATACGCGTAACCACCTGATCGGCTGGTATAATATGACATGATACCGTCCGGACGCGGATGCCCGGACACGGGATATGGTTATGGATCGGGCCGTACGTACCACAAAGAATATATTATATGGATGGGCCGCACGCACGTTTAATATAATATATATATATATATATATATATATATATATATATATATATATATATATATATATATATATATAAATATGGATCGGGCCGCACGTTCCGCGCACTAAGCATGCATGGTACCCGCCTAAAAGGCACTCAGATGTACATGTTACTCTTTATCTCATGATATGTTCCATATTTTCGTCTTGTTACTATTCATGCTTTGTATCCTTCCATATGTTGTTACTCATGCCTTACATACTCGCAGACGTTGCTCGTATTGACGTCCCTTCTTGTGGACGCCGTTCATGCCCGCAGTAAACAAAGTAGACGCATCCGATCCCTAGAGCTCCACAGCCGGCATATTGGGAGCGCTCCCGTTGTTCGGAGCTTCGCTTACCGGTACTACTTTTGTGTACATATTTGGGCACGGTGGAATCGCCCCGACTTGTGGATATATGTATCTTATTTAGAGGCTCGTAGACGTACGTGTACACAAATGTTTCGTAGTCCTCGCTCGCCCTTATGGTTGTATAATCTTTAGTAAAAACCTTCAACACTCGTTCACGAGTATGCTATCGATGATTATGTTGAGTAAAGATATGATTGTATCGTCCATATGGCCTACTCAGTAGTACGAATAGAATGCATGATAAGAGGTGCCGGTGTGATATTATCGGGTACCCGTCACGGCCTCTGGTGGGGTCATGACAGATGTCCATGTTGTTCATTCCCTTATGATACTGTTTTCAAGCATGTTCATATGTATGATTCCTAAGTCCCAGTAAGGCAGATAATAATGATGTTGATGTTCATAATGTATTCGGAGGGTTATCGACTACAAGTCACTCCGAAAGATGTTCTAATGTTCCATAAGAGTCTTCATACATTATATATATATAGTGTGTCTGTGTGTGTGTACTATGATCAATGGTGTTATATACGCATATATGACATTTATATGGGTTATGGGGAAGGAAATGGGTTATATACGCACCACTACCTGATCAGCTAGTTACATGATGATGATTTTGCCCACAGCGGCTGTTACGGTAAGGAAGATGCAATGAGGCCAATTGCGCCATATATATATATAATAGTATAAGTATGGATGTTCATAGCCCACAGTGGCAGCCCCAAGGTATAGGTTGATGCTTCTATCCCTCTCATGGATGTTGTCTTATTGTTATGTTTCTTTCTCGCGTTACATATTCAGTACATTATTCGTACTGATATCCCTTTGCCTGGGGACACTGTGTTTCATGCCGTGCTGGTGCAGACAGATAGATAGAGGATTCCTCATAGTAGGTTGTCCCTGGATATCAACTTGATTGGTGAGCTCCACTTTCATCTAGCAGTACTCTCACGGAGTGGAGTATGTCACGACCCAACCCGTGGCCGCGACTGAGGCTCCGAGCCGGCACCCATACGCACTGCTTAACCATAATCGTACAAACAGATTACACATATACAAAAGTCAGACATCAGATCATAGCTGGCATAACCAGATCGTATACATACAGAAAAGTGGAACGTCGCCCCGAAAAAACGTCACAAAATATATATACGTACGTTATCGCACATAAGCCAAAAAAGGTTGTCGAGGAATACGTGGGGACGTCCAAATCACAAATCACACGGACACAACCGAAGCAAAGTGACTGCCCATAACCCACACATATATGTCGACGGACCTCTAAGAATCATAACAAAATCATATGACGGGACGGAGACACTTCGTGCCACACGGATATGGTATGCATAAGTCAAAGACGTCGGACCAAAGTAGGCTCGGAACAAGGGGGCGCTCCCGGAAACGGGGAACGGGGAAACCCAAAGGGGGGATCTCCCAAAAAGTATCCCGGCGGCAGAAAGCCCCCGAATAAAGGGGGTCGGTCGAAATATTCGAGTATGCGCGAGGGGGAAAATATAACGGGATCTAATCGAACAAATCGGAAAATAATGCAAAATCCGAATATCAAAATGCCTTTTAAATCCTTCATGCAGGGCTCTTAGAATATGGTCGCCCCCCGTCGTTGGGGGCCATAACACTTACTCCGGGGAAAATTTCATTCTCGAAACGGCATTCGCTAACACTCAAATATCAGGGGCCCCCGGGCCTTGCGGGGCTCGGCGACCGAACCTCTAACACCGGTATCACGGTCCCGGCCCTGGCGGAGGGGGTCGGCGGCCGGACACTCTCCGGAATATCCCTAGTGGACGCAACATAACCGCACGGGACTCGGCGAAAGATATAACAACCCGT
>NW_026715806.1:0-19299 GCF_029784015.1 Lycium ferocissimum | reverse complement strand
TAAATTTTTGGTTTTTTTGGAGTATAAGATCGGAAGACTCAAAAGCATTTCATAGACTCCAAATGTTTCACAGACATCACAAGTTGTTTTTGATAGCCTTGACGGAACCTTTTCAAAAGGCTAGGTACATTCAAATTTACAAGAGTAGATTAGCCATGGCTAATGCATTTTCTAATTATCGTGGCAAGATCTAGTGTTTTGTTAACAGCAATATCGATGTAGAGGTGATTTCAAATACAGTTCAACAAATGACATTGAGATTGTTTGTAATGACCCTCCAGTCGTTATGAAAAATCTAGGATCACCCTACCAAATAGAACCCTTCCAATGGTAGAACGAACTAATAGAAACTCAAATGTGGAAGCTTAATGGGATATTGGTTTGTTTGTGATTATTTTTTGATGTTATTGAGTCCATTGGGGGTGACGTAGGAAATTAGACCTCCGTTGGGAATTCCGAGGCCACGGGTGAGTCCGTATGGCATTTTTACATTAATGTACATGTTTTGTTTATGTTTGTGAGGCCTCGGATGAAGTGTAGTGTGGTAGAGTGGAAAACTATGGAATTTAACGAGCTCACTGCCTTAGGGGGATCGGCCTTTGTAGTGGCGAAATTTTGTTATAAACGGGACATTTATAGCGGTCTTCCTCTCATCCCTTGTGATCGATTGAGCTTTAGGTGTGTCCACTATGGCGGGCACTGGACCTCTATTGCTATGGCGCTATAGCGGAACCATGTCCGCCATAGCGGAGAAGAGTTTTAGAGTCGGTCTGCTACAGCGTCCACTTGGCCGCTATAGCGAGACCACCGCAGCGGTGGACGAAAAACAGTAGTCATATTTTAAACACTTAGTTCTGAATTCTTTATTCATAAAATTCCAAAACAGCTCCTAACAAGCACCTAGAGAAAAATTCTAAGCTAGGGCAAGAGTATTCTTGAGAGGTAAGTCTCAACCATTCCTTCCATCATTACACTTTTATCCCTATGATTATCATCCCTTTTGTCGGTTTACAATGGTGAATTGGGAATAGTAACCCTAGAACTTAATAGACTTTCAATAGTTGGTGGGTTTTGGTTGTTATTGTGTGTTTATCATCTAATGGCTTAGGTTATCACTTTCTAATCAAGAATTGAACCATTAGAGATATGAACTAAGTGAATTGAAACTTAGGGTTTCATAAAAATGGTAGTTTGACCATAGAAACTGCTTATAAGAGATAATTTGATTAAATAGCCATGTAAATTGATAGTTCATGGTTGTTAAGGCAAGGGTTAGGTTGATTTTCACCTAGAAATTAATCACCCATTAGAATGGGGAAAAAGGGAAGGGCATTCTTTTGATTGATATTGTTGACTAGAGTGATTATGACTAATTTATCATCTTAATTGCTAGACTTTGAGCATTCCGAGGCATTACGGAAGGGAAAGGCTATAGTGGAGTAATCTGCATTGTTCCAGCTCTACAGTTGAGGTAGGTTATGGTCTACTTGAGTTAGACTTTGATTAGTTGAATGTATGCGTTGTGAAATTGATTGGAGAAAGCATGTCTAGTCTTCAAGCATAATGTGTGTGGTTGAAATTTCTATATGCTATTGATTGAGTGATTATGTGGGCTTAGCGCCACCATTCGATATGTTGTGACCTACAGGTTGTTACACCTCGGAATTTCGGGTTGCTAAGCGGTGAATAGACTAAAGTAAGTTAAGGTGTATATGATGTCCCTATAAGTAAGAAGGGATACTTAATGGTTCTAATTAAGATTCCAAAGACATTTAAGGAAAGAGAGGAAAGTTCGTCAAAATGAAACTTCATTGCAGTTCTGTGAAAGTGGGGTTCGACGGTCGTTCTTTGTATCGTCAGACGGGTAAACGCTTCATCGATTGTGCCGTAGAATTGATTTAGCGCAAAGACCATTCGACGGAGCTGATCGACGCTTCGTCGATCAGTTCGACGGACTGTCCTTCCCACTGTAAAATGAAAGGTAACGAAAGTTGCTCACTGGAAATTTTACGACTTCGACGGTCCAGACTGTTATATGCAAGCATTTTGCGTAATATCGGAAAATTCGAAATATTTTGATTTAATAGGGAGCGAGGCCACATTTGGACCTTACTTAGTATGAATGTGTCGGTTATGAAAACATTGGCGCGAAAATACCGAGGAGGCTAAGGGCAAAGCGGGAAATTTGGAAAATGGATTGCATGAATTACAAGAAATGGACATGGAATAATTGGGCTTGGAATTAAAAAAAAAAAAAGGAGAAAAGAAGCCCAACCGGCCATGGCTAGCCCCGAGCCCACGGAAAATTAATTCCATGTGGTAAATAAATAAAGGAGCCAACTCTTCATTTCTAGAGATTTCAAGAAAACAAAAAAAAAAAAAGAGAGAGAGCAAGAACATAGCAAGGCCATCGGCTAGTGAAGGAAAAGAAAGGAAAAAGGGAAAAAAAAATTCTTGGAGCTCAATTCTTGGTTCAAAAATCCATCTCTTTGGAATTACTACTAAGCTCACAAGATCCTCTCCAACATGGTATAATTTTTAAGGCAAGGAAGTGCTTATGTTGGCAAGGAGAACCTAGTGGAAGAGGTAAGAATTTCATGTTTTCTTTTATGTGATGGAAGATTTATGAATGTTAGAATAAGTGGAATTGCGTAAATCATGGAATTGTGATTGTGTGTGTGTGCCGTGTGTGTGTGTGTTGTGTGGTAAGCGAGATGTTGTAGGGTGGAGGAAAATGGTTGAACTTGTTTAGCATGTTGATTATGTTGTTATGGCCTTATGAAGTAAATAAAAAGCATGAAAATTTTGTGTTTTGTGAATGTGTGTGTGTTGGCCGTGTGTATCAAGATGGAGGGGAGGATATGAATCAGATTATTTGGTATGTTAATTGTGTTGTTGGAGTCTTGTGTGAAAATGGAAGGCTAATGGTCTTAGTTGGCATGAGAAAGTTGTTGCTAAGTTGTTGTCGGAAAGTATGTGATTTTATTATAGTTTATGTAATTATGGAAATGAAATTGTAAGATGTAAATTATGATGGTTGTTAATGGAATTGAAAGGTAAAAAAATATGTTACGGAAGGTTATGTTGAAAAATTAGAAGTGTTGGATGAATTATGGCTTTGGTGGAAAGTTTGTATATTTCGTATATCTTGAGAATATATTTGTAGAAATGCTATGAAATGCTTAGAATTATATTGTAATGACCTTGATTAGTAATGAATGAGAGCATGTTGGTATTGATTTGGGAGTGTGAAGTCGAAATGAGAATTTTTGCATTATGTCGGAAAGTAGACTAATTGTGTTATATTGTGATTTGTGGTGATTGTTATTGTTGTTGGTGTTGTTGTTGGGTTGTTGTTGGTTGTTCTGGCCGAGTTGAATTCGGGATGCTATATGTATAGGGGAGATCTTTTGCTCGAATTTTTGTAGAAAGGTATAAGTTAAGATTCAAGTCTAAAGGCTTGAAATTGCTAATTAGTAAACATGACCATTTGTAGATTTTAGGCAAAACGGAATCGAAATTGACGATAGCGTAAAGCACGGTAAGGTATGTAAAGTCTTGCCCTTTATTCTTTGGCATGTTCTAAACATATTAGGCTTGGACGCGAGCCCTAGATGACCATTTGCTCCTAGAAAATCCAGATTGATTGCTCCATTTCATTCGATAAGATTGAATTGGTCCTTTAATATCTCGTCGGCAAAATAGCCTATATGTATGTAACTTTCACAAGTCGAAATGCCCTACAAGCTCTCATGGATGACTCCGTAAGACCTATGATCCATTTACGTACGCACGCTTGGTTCGGTCCAAGGTGGGCCCACAAAATTTTGATACTTTCTCTGTATATTTTAACTAACTACGTTTTAAATGAAATTCACAGGTAACTTTTGGTTATTATCATGTTTACTATATAACAAGTGCTATGACTATGCTTATGAGTCTTATAATATATTTCGACGCGGTTTAGAATCGGTTACGACATGTTATTAGGGTAATGTTCGTGCCCCGTCCCAAATGACATATATACGTATATATTATGAATATTGTCCGATTATCTTGATTTGACTCACCGTCTGGAATACTTCAGTTTCTTTGAGTCTGTATAATGATCTGTATGCATATGGTTTCTCATTAATCTGTTCGTAGATGCCTCAATGCTTCCTTCATCGCGCCGGGCAGTTGTGATTATAGTGCAATTTTGCATTGTTCACCGCGTCCCTCGGATGTGCGGGCGGGATCTCACATCCGATTATGATCGATTGCGTGATATTATAGGGATGGCGGCCGGGATGGCATTTGATTTGATTTGTCTGTCACGCTGGGCCCGGTACTAAGAGGGCGGGTTACGTACCGCATCCCCTAAAAGGGCGGGATACGATATATGCTATGTATGTCCGTATATATGACTGCGATGTTTGGGACTGGTCGGACAAGGCTTTGTCCGTTTATACTTCGTACGTCCGTTCGGACTACCGACTCGATGTCATACTTCGAGGCTCCGGTTACGATTGAGAGTCATACCGTTACACCTCTGTACCTCTGACTCTGACCATGATTTATAGCCACGCTCTGTGCTTTTGATCTGCATTGTGTTTCCGCCAGCTATATTCTGTGTCTCTGATCCATATTATAACTCCGCGCCTACGCACTCCGTACTTCGTACTTCGGTATGTATTATAATTCGGTCCGTACGCTCCGTAAGTCCGACTCGAAGTTCGGATCGGTTAGCGTCCGTTATGGTTCTACATGTCCGTAACTGATTTTAATTATGTATTTTGTATTTACGCTTGCATACTCGGTACATTTCGTGCGACCCCGCTTCTCGGGGGAGCTGCGTTACATGCCGCAAACGACGCACCGCGTGACCACGCGCGCCTGGGCTTAGGACATCGATTTGCTGTCTGAAGAGCTCCCTTGATCCGAAGCCGATATCTTTGGTATATATATCTTCTGTTGTTCATATGCGCTGTACATATGGTTATTTGGGTACGGCGGGGCCCTGTCCCGTCTTCGGTTGCCGTTATGTATGTTAGAGGCACTCGTAGACATGTTTGTGGGTTATGGGTTGTCAGCGGTTCGTGTATGTCCTAGTTTGCGACTCATGCTGTTATAATAGCCTTAACGCATACCGTGTGTAAGTTTATGTATATGTATACTTTCGTGCGATGTATGCTACATCTGTATGGACCTGTGTATGTCTAATCTGGATTAACTGGTTAGTACGCTAACTCTGTCAGGCAATTACGTATGGGTGTCCAACTAGGACACTAGTCGCGGCCCACGGGGTTTGGGTCGTGACAAGACCGACACCCGGTCGATTTGATCGACGCTTTGTCGTTGGTACTGTATAACACCCGACGGGCAGTTTTTAAATTTTATATAAGGGGGGCCCCAAATTCATTTATTTCATTTATCACCTTCTCCAACTCTCTCAAAACCTCTAGAATCTTCTCCAAACTATATCAAAAAATACCCAAGGAAAAATCAAAGATCAAATACCAAGGATCAAGAGAACTAAGTGTGTGGATGCTCATTAGGGTTGACGCAAGCCAAGAATCCCTTTGGTGTTAAAGTCGGGTTTTTTCCAAGTAAAGTATTTTCATCCAAAGCCCATTCCTACATAATAAAAGGTGAGTTTTATGTTCATTCCATGCCATTAAGAATATTGAGTGGTTGAAAGACTTGGATTATGGAAGAAAGTAGAGTATGGAGCTCAAATGTGAAAATAATGGCATTTTTTTTAAATATTGACTTGACTTGAATGATAGTTCTTGACATATCATGGGTATAATCTTGTTATGATTATGATATTATGTATGTTGTTATTGATGTTGGAAGTTGTATATTAAATGGAGAAAATTGCAGAAACAAAGGAAGTGCTGCCCATTTTTCGTTAGCCCTTAGTCGCCCTAGCTTAGCTTTAAGTATGTTTCCGGTTATCTAATCTTAGTACGAATTCTCTTGAATATAGAATCGTGAACTTGGAGGGAAGCATTTAATCGGCAAAATTGAAGAGACATAAAGGTATGTAAGGCTAGTCCCCTTCTTTCAAAGGCGTGACTCCTATATTATGATTCCTCGTCTATGTTTCCATGACCTTCTTGCATCCCAAAAGATGAAAGCTTAAGATTCTTAAGAGCTTCTCATGAGATAGAAATGAGATATGTTCTCTGATAATGATAAAGATAATGATGCTATCATGAGTTTGATAATCCTATTTTTATGATTTCATTGACGTTACTTCTTGTTGTTGTCTCACCTCATAGTATTAGATCTTCCAAGGTGAGGCATAGCGATGATGATTATTCCATAATGTAATCGGAGGTCCCCGACCTTATATCACTCCGAAAGAATTACAACCTTTGCTTGAGTTCTCATGCATGCTTTAAGTTATGTATATGTAAGACTACACCGTGCCTAGTTGGCCAGGCAGACACCACTAAGATACGCGTAGTGGGCAGCTATGATGATGGTTACACCATGTCTAGATGGCATGGGGAAACACCACTAGTGGGCGGTATGAGATGTTTACCCCGGACGCGGGAGGCCTGGACGCGGGCTAATGATGATCACACCGTACCTATATGGTAGGGCAGTTATATATGATTATATTTGTTTATTATATAAGTTAGCATGCATGACTCCGCCTTCAGAGGCAATCAGTTACAGGTTACCCCTTTATCTCATATTTCTGTATCTCTTTATCATGTTATTGTGTATGCCTTACATACTCAGTACATTGTTCATACTGACGTCCTTTCTTTTATGGACGCTATGTTCATGCCCACAGGTAGGCAGGGAGGCGGTATAGATTCATAGGACTTTATCAGCAGCTACACAGGAGGACTCCACTACTCCGAAGGTGCCAGTCGTTGATGCGTTCTTTTGTGTACATATTTGGGTATGACGGGGTCCTGTCCCATCCTTATTGTTATATCCCGCATTTTCGTTGTTCGGATAATTCAAGGTAGTCGCGGGAAGATAACTAGCAAGGCTATCTTTTTATTTTGATTGGCGTATGAGTTGCTTATGAAGAGTTTAGAAGTGGAAATATTAAGAGAGGCTAGGGACAAAAAGGTAAATTTGCAACATGACTCGTGGAAATATGGGGAAGACGAAGGGCAAATTTGGAATTTGGAAAATTAAGATTTGTCATGAAATGCAAAACAAAGCACAAAAAAAAGGGCTCAGCGACCATTTTGGGGCCAAGGTTGGCCGTCCAACACCCTTGGGCCAAGCCCATGCGGGAGTTAATTCATGGAATTAAAAAGATGACTAAGTCAACTTTACCACACAACACTCTAGAAATTTCAAGAAAGGAAAGAACGAAGAAGAAGGAGAAAAACTCTCAGCCATTCGGCCATAGAGAAAAACCAACAAAATCTTGGCAAAAATTTCTTCAAAAATTACTTTTCTGCAATTGAAGGGCCCCTAGCAAGGTGGAGTGGTTTTGGAGCAAGAAAAATTCATATTCTAGCGAGTTACAGGTCTTAGCTAAGTGGGAAATCAAGGAAGAAGGTAAGAATTTATTCTTTATATGTTGTGGATGTTTGTTCATGATGTAGTATACAAAAACGAATGAAATTCATGAAGAACAAGGATATAGGGGTGTGGCCGTGTGGAACCTATGTGTATGTAGGAGTCATGTTTTAACTATTTTATCTAGTGTTTGGTTGTTATTGTTGTGGATGCTATGTTGATAATGGAAGTTGAATGATTTTGGAGAGGTTGTAGCCGTGTATGCATAATGTTAGCGTGAGTGTTGTGTGTGCATGTGGCGTGTAGTTGTAGTGTGGTGTGGAGGAAAATGAGTCAATTTTATTTAGTGTATTGGTTGTTGTTATGTGGATTTTATATTGCTAATAATAGCTTAATGATCTTAGTGAAATGGTAGTAGTGGAAGACTTGTTGTAGAAGTTTATGTAAATCAAATATAATGTTCTTGCATGCATGGAAGGTAATGTTAGTATGGTGTTGTTAGAATATAAATTATGAGGTTGTTATTGCTTTATTGGAGTTGGAAAGTCTTGAAGGAAGTAGTATGTTGATTGAATTGTTAGAATGTATCTTGGATTGATTATTGAAATTGTTAGTATGATTGTTGGCATTGTTGTTGATAGATTGGCCGGGTTGAATTCCCGGATTGTTGCTGATTAAAATTTGCTAAGTTGAAGTTTTGGAGATGATGTATTTACAAGGGAAGTGCTGCCGAAATTTCGGTAGACAAGTATTATCTTAAGATTCAACTTCTAAATGCTCTAATCAATGTTTGGTAAACATGACCAAATTGTAGATTTGGCGGATTTGCAACTTGAATTTGGAGTACTCAAGGAGCGGAAAAAGGTATGTAAGGTTTCACCTTCCTTTCCTGGCATGTCTTAGACGTAGTAGGTTTGGACACAGGCCTCGGGGACAATTCCTTCCCTAGAAATCCGAGATTGAAATTAACCCTTTTTCATTCAATAGAATTGAATTAATGTGTTGCATAAAATGTTGGAAAGCTACCTAAACATCTAGAACTCGCACAAATAGGACCCGACTACCTTAAAACCCCCATAAGTGACGTCTTGGGATGTAACATATGTAAATTGTGTACGCCACCTCATTTGACTCGAGGTGGGCCCACATTTGTTCCGGTTTTCTTTATTATTGCTCCGTTTATCAAACGATAAGTGTTGTAACTATTCTAATGAGAATGTTTCTATGATATAATGATAACGATGATGTAAGGAAGAGGATATGTCTATGATAAGTATGACAAGAATGATTCCATGACTAAGAGCCTTAAGTCGAGAATCCATGCGAGTATGAAAGTGTTAAACTAGTTCTTGATCTTTAATTCTATTCCTTAGTTATGATACTATTTTTTAAAGATTTTAAAGCATACAAATTAACGTTTATGATGTCCATGATTCATTCGTGTTTTCTTTTTAATGTTACTTTCCGTTGATGGTCTCGCCTTATAATTATCGTTCCTTCGGGGCGA
Source organism: Lycium ferocissimum (assembly GCF_029784015.1). Lineage (NCBI taxonomy): Eukaryota > Viridiplantae > Streptophyta > Magnoliopsida > Solanales > Solanaceae > Lycium > Lycium ferocissimum. The sequence goes on along the minus strand of NW_026715806.1, from coordinate 10,313 downwards.
GACAAAGCGATCACGATTATTCCGTAATGTAATCGGAGGTCACCGAGCCTAATGTCACTCCGATGGATACATGACTTTCTTTGGGCTCTCCGACATGCTTATATGATATATGTATATGAGAGATATGTATATGCACATGGGGTGGGGAAGGGATACATGGGAATGGGAAGGGAAACATGTTTCGTTGCCACACAGTGGTGGTTTATCATCCGGACGCGGGATGCCGGACGCGGGATTTATGAGCGAGCCGGAGTATTTCGGTGCAATGTGGGCGAGCGTATTTGTTCGGTGCTATGATACTACATGATACACTATGACTTGATATGATATAACACGATATGATATGATATGATACGATACTATATGTTAAGACATGACATGACATAAGTTCTATTTTCTATGTCTATGAAAAGAAATGTTTTTTTTTCTAAAAAGGAAAGACAAGCATGCATGGTATCCGGCCTGAAAGGGGTGCTCGGTACAAGTATCGGGTACTCGTCGCGGCCCCTAGTTGGGTCGTGACACTTATGTCTCAGTAATCCAGTAGAGGCTCGTAGATACGTATGCGTGGGTAGTAGATATCTCATGAATACACCAGTGTATATTTTGTATATCATTTTTGCATCCATGAGGGCTTATATGTATATATATGTATTGCCTTGAAGGTGATGTGTCTACAGGTTGGGTATGATGGCTAGCATGATGAGTGGTGCTCGGTAGTCAGCTCCGGGTACCCGTCATAGGCCACTGGTTGGGTCGTGACACAGGTTGATAATGGTTGTGGTGGGAAATTAATATGATCTTCTTGGTGAAATTGAGGTACAAAATGATAAATCAATTATTGAAAGCAATATGACAATAAATATGTATATATATGGAAAGGCTCATTTGACCGGAGGTGAGGATAAGACATAGATATGAACAGGCACATTTGACCGGGGGTGAGGATGTGTCCTAGTTGTGAGCTCGGAGTCAGGGTAAATCCGGAACGAGTGGTACATGGACACTATGGGTCCCCTGCAGTCATGACTATTGGGCAATGACACACGATTGTGTACATGAGTGGTCGGTGGTAGAGTATTGAGACTCTTGTTGGTAGAATTATTTCTGTTGTTTGCTTCCGTTGACTTGATTTTTGATATCATTGGATGACTTGATTGTAATATCATTGATTGACTTGTTGTTGGGCTATTTGATTATGTGTTGTTGACTGGTCTATCTATCTTTTTGATTTTATAATTTTTACATAATACTTATCTTAATCGGCCTAGGATATCTACCAGTACATAGTGTTTGTACTGATACTACCGTGCTGCATTCTTTTTGAGTGCATATTGTGATCCAGAGACTGTCACCCGGCGTCACACTTAGCGTTGAGGCCATTCTTGGACATTGAGGGTGAGCTTATCCATGCAGTACACTTGAAAATCTTCTTTATCTAATGTCTATTTCCATTCTAGACATTGATGGTTATCTATTTCAGATTGTATACATTCCTTAGACATGATTTGGATGAGAGTCCTTGTACGGTGACTTTCATAATTTGGGGTTGTAATAGTTAGGACTTCCGCATTTACGTTATTATTTTATGGCATGACTATTTATTGATTTATCTTGTGCTTAACTGTTATGAATTGGTTAACTAAAAAAGGACTTGAATGAGTAGATGATTAGGCGTATTAATTCGCCCACTAGGAATTAGTGCGGGTGCCGGTCATGGCGGGTTGGGTCGTGACAGAGTTGGTATCAAGGCTTTAGGTTCATCGATCTTGTCGTACAAGGAAATGTCTAGTAGAGTCTTGCGGATCGATACAGAGACGTTTGTACTTATCTTTGAGAGGCTACCGGACACTAGGAAAATTCCCTTATCTTTCTTCTTTCGTGCTATTTTATTCCAATTGGTATTTGGATGATTCAAATTATTATTTGACTATCCTTTATTCTCTCGCAGATAGCGAGAACACGCACGGCACCGTCTAAAGGTAGAGGTGGATGTAGAGGAGAGAGCGAGTCGGCGGCGCCGGTTGGGAGCGGAGTCCCGGCGGTCGATCGTGTACCTCCGGTGGGCTCTGTGTAGGGCGGGGGGATGCGGCCGCGCCGGCTCGGCCCGGTGGCGGTGCCGGCTCGGCCCGGCGGCGCCGTGCCGCTGGGGAGTCTGCAATGCTCCGGGTATACCGGATACGATGGATCGGTGCGGAGCGAGATTTACGGAGTTGGCACAGACCGGAGCAATACCATCCATTCCAGCAGGTAAGGGTGCAGGGATAACAGCCCCAGTTCCAAACAAAGTTAAGGCTCTGGGAGTTCAGCATGCTGCAGCCGTGGCTCCTCTTTTAGATGAAGTTCTGGGTTTTGAGGCCTTTTCGAGGCCGATTGCAGGGCTGGTGGTGACCGGTGAGGAGCATGATTTATTTTGAAGGTTCACTAAAATAAAGCCTCCGGTTTTCTATGGTACTGAGTCAGAGGATGTGTATGAGTTCATTATAGATTGTCATGAGAGGCTCCATAAGATTAGGGCGGCGAGCAAGTATGGTATTGAGTTCATGACCTTTCAGTTCTTGGGTGATGCCAAGTTATGGTGGAGGGCATATGTGGAGTACGAACGGTGGGTCACCTCTCGATTGACTTGGGTTCAGTTCTATTCAGTGTTTCTAGATAAGTATGTTCCGCATACTCTGAGGGATAGAAGGAAGGATGAGTTCGCTAATATCGATCAAGGGAACTTCAAATGCATTGCTATTTATGAGTCCGTTTCCCATTCCTTTGTCTCCAATATGCTCTTCGGTTACTACTGCGGGAGGAGAGGATGCAGCGTTTTGTGCAAGGATTGAACACTAGACTTCAGCTATCTTCTCTTCAGCTTGTAGCCACTGGGGATTCATTCCAGGAGGTAGTGGAGCATGTCTGTGCTGTTGAGGGGATTACATAGCAGAGTCATACAAAGAAGGTAGAGAAGAAAGCCCGAAGGGGTGGGAATTTCAGCAACTCCTTCTCTAGGGGTCAGAGTTCCAAGTTTATATGGGGCATCCGTTAGTCCACATGCGGGGTGTTTGTTGGGGGCCCGTCGGGGACCATTATCGATCTTACGGTCGGCATGGGGGTTATACCCCTTCCGTGACTTACGTTCAAACACCTACGTTGGACCGTTCTTATTACGAGTGTGGTGAGCCAGGGCATATTAGGAGGTTTTGTCCCAGACTCTGACAAGGTGGTCAGGGGACTCAGTATCCGTCTCCCCGAGCTCCATTTGCTCCAGATAGAGGAGGCGAGGACCGTGCACAGGCAGGGCGAGGCGGCCACGCGCGAGGGTAGGGGTGGCGCTCGGCCCTGGGCGGTCCTCGGGCGAGCGGAGGTAGATAGCAACCCGATAGGGCGGGGCTCGGACATCGGGACAGTAACAGCAACGGATCACGGAGCTATAGAAGGGCGCGGTCGCACGCTCCCGGGTGCAGCCGGGGGCCGAGGCCTCAGGATATCGTCATCACAAGTACTTATCACGGCTTATTAGTTTGGATGGCTTCTGTTTTATTTGATCCGGGTTCTACTTTTTCATATGTGTCATTATATTTTGATGTGGGTTTGGATATGATTTGTGATATTCTTGATGCCTCTATCCATGTATCTACTCCGATTGGGGATTCTGTGGTGTTAGATAGAATCTACCCTTCGTGCACGATTACATTTATGGGATATAGTACTTCGGCAGATTTAATGATCCTAGACATGGTAGATTTTGATATCATCTTAGGCATTTAGGTTGGTTGTCCCCGTATTATGCAATTCTAGACTGTCACTCTAAAACAGTTACCTTAGCTATGCCCGGGGTACTTAGGCTTGAGTGGAAAGGTAACCTTAGTCCCCTCCCGAAGAAAATCATATCTTTCGTTCGTGCTAAGAAGCTAGTGAAGAAGGGTTGTTTATCTTATTTGGCACATATCCGTGATACCGGCACAGATACTTCTCCTATTGATTCAGTTCTGGTGGTACGCGAGTTTGCGGATATGTTCCTCGCGGACTTTCCAGGTATGCCACCTGACCGTGATATTGACTTTCGGATTGATTTAGACCCAAAGACTCGTCCTATCTCTATTCCACCCTATAGGATGGTGCCAGCAGAATTAAGGGAGTTGAAAGAGCAGATGCAAGATCTCTTGAGTGAGGGGTTTATTCGCCCGAGTGCCTCTCCTTGGGGTGCCCCAGTGTTGTTTGTTAAAAAGAAGGATGGGTCTATGCGTATGTATATTTATTATCGTTAGATGAATTTGATCAGCTATATGGAGCTTCTGTGTTCTCTAAAATTGAATTAAGGTCGGGGTATCACCAGTTAAAGATTCGGGCAGAGGATGCTCCTAAGACGACCTTCAGGACCAGGTATGGACACTATAAGTTCTTGGTTATGTCTTTTGGGCTTGCAAAGGCCCTAGCTGCATTCATAGATTTCATGAACAGTGTGTTTAAGCCCTATTTAGATTCTTTGGTGATAGTGTTCATTGATGATATCCTGGTGTATTCTAGAAGTAAGGAGGAGCATGAGAAACATTTGAGGATTGTTCTTAGGGTATTGCGAGAGGAGAAGTTGTATGCTAAATTCTCCAAGAGTGAATTTTGGTTGTCTTCTGAGTCCTTTTTGGGGCATGTAATTTCGAAGGAGGGTATTAAGGTGGATCCGCAGAAAATTTAGGTAGTCAGGGAGTGGACTAGGCCCACGTCAGTGATCGAAATTCGTAGTTTTGTGGGTCTGGCTAGCTACTATCGTCGGTTTGTGAAGGGGTTTGCCTCTATTGCTTCTCATTTGACCCGTTTGACTCAGAAAGAGGTACCATTTCAGTGATCCGACGAGTGTGAGGAGAGCTTTCAAAAGCTCAAGACCTTATTAATGACAGCTTCTATTCTAGCATTGCCCGTGAAGGGCAAGAATTTTGTTATTTATTGTGATGCTTCACACTCTTGTTTGGGTGCTGTTTTGATACAAGGAAAGAAGGTGATTGCTTACGCTTCTAGACAGTTGAAGTTGCATGAGAATAACTATCCTACTCATGACTTAGAATTGGCAGCAGTGGTGTTCGCACTGAAAATCTGGAGGGACTACTTGTATGGTGTCCATTGTGAGGTGTACACAGACCATCGCAGCCTGCAGCATGTGTTCACTCAGAGGGATCTGAACTCTAGGCAGCAGAGATGGATGGAGCTGCTGAAGGATTATGGCATCACCATCTTATATCATCCTGGTAAGATAAATGTGGTGGCCGACGCGTTGAGCAGGAATTCAGCTAGTATGGGAAGTCTAGCTCGTTTGATTTCTTCGGAGCATCCATTAGCTAGAGAGGTTCAGAATCTGGCTGACAGTTTTATGAGGCTGGATATTTCTAACATAGGCAGGGTGTTGGCTTGTGTTGAAGCTCGGTCATCGTTTCTGGAGCAGATTAAGGCTAGGCAATTTGAGGATGTTAAGTTGTGTAAAATTCGTGACAAGGTCTTGCGTGATGAGGCCACGGAGGCCGGGATCGACGAATAGGGGGTGTTACAGATCAAGGGGTGAGTTTGCATGCCATGTGTGGGTGATTTGATCAAGACTATTCTAGCAGAGGCTCACAGTTCAAGGTATTCCATTCATCCTGGCACTACTAAGATGTATCGAGATCTGAAACAGCATTACTGGTGGGCTAGGATGAAGCGTGACATAGTGGAGTTTGTTGCTTAGTGTTTGAATTGCTAGCAGGTGAAGTATGAACATCAGAAACCTGGGGGTACACTTCAGAGAATGCCCATTCATGAGTTGAAGTGGGAAAGAATAGCTATGATTTCATGGTTGGTCTTCCAAAGACGTTAGGGAAGTTTGATTCCATATGGGTTATGGTTGACAGGTTGACTAAGTCTGCTCACTTTATTCTGGTTCGGATAACTTATGACGCGGAGAAATTAGCCAAGATTTACATTCGTGAGGTGGTTAGACTACATGGGGTTCCTATTTCCATCGTGTCCGACAGGGGCACGACGTTTACATCTCAATTTTGGAAGTATCTGCGAAATTAGCTAAGATCTACATTCATGAGGTGGTTAGACTACATGGGGTTCCTATTTCCATCGTGTTCAACAGGGGCACGACGTTTACATCTCAATTTTGGAAGCATCTGCATGAGGAATTGGGTACTAGGTTAGACCTTAGTACAGCTTTTCACCCTCAGACTGACGGGCAATCCTTGCGGACTATTCAGTTTCTTAAGGATATGCTTCGGGTTGGTGTGATAGACTTTGGTGGTCATTTGGATCAATTCGTACCATTTTTTGAGTTCGCATATAACAATAGCTACCACTCGAGCATCGACATGGCTCCATCTGAGGCATTGTATGGGAGGAGGTGTAGGTGTCCTATTGGTTGGTTCGATGCGTTTAAGGTAAGACCTTGGAGTACGGACCTTCTGAGAGAGTCCTTAAAAAAGGTGAAGGTGATTCAAGCTAAGCTTCTAGCAGCACAGAGCAGGCAAAAGGAGTATGCGGACCGTAAGGTCCGAGATCTTGAGTTTAGAGAGGGAGAGCAAGTGTTGTTGAAAGTCTCACCCATGAAGGGTGTGATGAGGTTTGGGAAGAGGGGCAAGCTTAGCCCGAGATTCATTGGACCATTTGAGATTCTCAAGCGTGTGTGTTACACCTCAGAAATTTCGTGTTGTTGTGCTATGAATAGACTAACGCAAGCTTGAGGTGAACATGAAGTCCGTATGACCTTAAGGAGGGTATTTGGTAGCTTAAAAGTGTATACTACACGATTTTTGAAGTATTATGAATCGGAGAAATTAAGTTCGTCGAAGGAAGTAAAGTATAAGTTGTGTTTGGGAAGGTTTTGCAATTACCGAGCTAATGATTATTTAGTAAGGTCTTGAGGAGAAGTTATAGGGCTTCTTGGATGGTTAATGAAGGGTTATACAAGTGTTAAGAAGGTTCCATAAAGATTTGAGATCAAACGAATCGATGAGAACAAGTTCGGAAAAAGGTGAGTTATACAACTACTTATACGGTCCATATAAGGGTCCATATAACAGTCACAGAGTGGATCAGTTTCTGGTGGGATTATACGGTCACTTATATGGAGCGTACAAAATTATACGGACAGTATGAGTGTCCGTATAAATCATGTCGGGTCACTTTTTCCAGATTTTTCTATTTCTATATATATATGACCCAAGTTCTTATTTTTCATTTTCCACATTCTCCACACCTCTTGAGAACTCTAGAACATTCCACACACCATATTAACATAAATCCAAGGGAAATCAAAGATTAAACACCAAGAATCAAGAGGATCAAGTGCAAAGAGGCTCACTAGGGTTTATAGAAATCAAGAATTCCTTTGGTATTGAAGTTGGGGTGTTCTCAAGTGAAGTATATTCATCCAAAGTTCATCCTTACATGATCAAAGGTGAGTTTTACATGTATTTTATGTTATTAAGAGTATTTGAGTGGTTGAATGACTTGGACGAGAGAAGAAAATAGAATATGAGCTCAAATATGGAAATAATGATATTTTGAGTAGTAAGTTAACTTGAGTCATAATTCTTAGAATAATATGAGTATAATCTTGTTATGAATCATACTAAGGATGTTGAGGAAGTATTATATGTAAACGAATATGGTGTTGTGTTGTAATTATGGTTATGAATGACTTTGAAAAGGAGTTTTGAGGATTGAACAATGTTTAACTTGAGAAAGACTAGTAATTATGGTATTGTGGCTGTTGCTATTGATGTTTGGGAGTTGTGTATTATATGGAGAAAGTTTTTGAAACAAAGGAAATGCTGCCTAATTTTCGTTAGCTCTTAGTCGCTTTAGTTTAGATTTAAGCATATTACAAATGGTCTAATTTAGTACAAATTCTCTTGAATGTAGAGTTGTGAGCTTGGAAGGAGAACGTTTAGTTGTTAAGGAGACGTAAAAGGTATGTAAGGCTAGCCCTTCTCTTTTAAAGGCAAGATTCATATATGACGACTTTCTTTCTACATTTCCATGACCTTCTTACATCCCAAAAGATGAAAGTTAAAGGTTCTTAAGAGCTTCTTACGAGAAAGAGATAAGATGTTTTCTATGATAATGATGATGATGATGATGATTTTGCTTCTAGAGATTCCAAAGCTTACGAATTGATGCTATTATGAGCTTAATGATATTATTTCATAATTTCCTTGATGTTATTCTTTGTTGGCCATCTCACCTCATGATACTAGTTCCTTCAAGGCGAGACATAGTGATGATGGCTGCTCTATTATATAATCGGAGGTTATCGACCTTACGTCCCTCCGATAGAGTTATAGCTTTCACTAGGGCTCTCATGCATGCTTTATATTATGTATAAGTATGATTACATCGTGCCTAGTTGGCCGGGCAGACACCACTACGATGGGCGTAGTGGGCGGCTATAATGATACTTACACCGTGCCTAGTTGGCCGGGCAGAGACCACTAGTGGGCGGCATGAGATGGTTACCCCGAACGCGAGAGGCTCGAACGCGAGCTAATGATCATCATACCGTACCTATATGGTCAGGAAATTTATGTATGTATATATGATATGATGTTGTCTTAATATAAAAGTTAGCATGCATGACTCCACTTTAAGAGGCAATTAGTACAGGTTATCTCTTCATCTTATGTTCTTTTATTTCTTGATTATGTTGTTATACATGCCTTACATACTAAGAACAATGTTCATACTGACGTCCTTTCTTTTATGGTCGCTCTATTCATGCCCGCAGGTAGATAGGGAGATGACACAGACGCTTAGGAGCTTTATCAGCAGATATTCAATAGCACTCCACTTCTCCGGAGTTGTCGCTTATTGGTATATTCTTTTGTGCACATCTTTGGGGCATGGCGGGGTCCTGTCCCGTCCTTATGATGTCAGTACTCCAGTTAGAGGCTCGTAGATACATATGTGTGGGTAGTAGATGTTTTTGATCTCTTAGTGTATATGCTCTGTTTATATTTTATAGCCTTGTGGGCTTGTACATATATGTGTATTTTGAGGAGTAATGGAAGATCGTTTCATAGTAAGCTTTGCTTGAGAATTGTGTTGATCCAGGGTAAATAGGATCATGAGTATGATGAGTGGTGCTCGATAGGTTAGCTATGGGTACCCGTCATGGCCCTATGATGAGTGGTGCTCGGTAAGTTAGCTCTGGGTACCCGTCATGGCCCTCTAGTTAGGTCGTGACAGTGTGGGGGAGGTAGCTTATGAGTTGGCTTTACCTCCGGGCTTATCAGGTGTTCATTCAATATTTCACGTTTCGATGTTGAAGAGGTATCGCGGTGATGGTTCGTACATAATCTGTTGGGATTCGATTTTGCTAGATGAGAACTTGACGTATGAGAACGAGCCTATTGCTAACTTAGATAGAGATTTCTGTAAGTTGAGGTCGAAGGAAATAGCCTCTGTGAAAGTTCAGTGGAAGAATCGCCTAGTCGAGGAAGCTACTTGGGAAACAGAATCGGATATGTCTTAGCAAGTATCCTCGGCTACGCCGAGACGGTGCACCTTTTTCCCGTTATTCCTCATCCTTGTCCGTTCCGGGGATCTAACGGTGTTTTAATTAGTATCTGATGTAATGACCCCCCGGTCGTTATGGAAAATCTAGGATCACCCTGCCAAATAGAAGCCTTCCAATGGTAGAACGAGCTAATAGAAACTCAAATGTAGAAGCTTAAGAGCTGGGAAATTGATTTGGTTGTGATTATTGTTTGATGTTATTGAGTCCATTGGGGGTGATGTAGGAAATTAGACCTCTGTTAGGGATTCCGAGGACACGGGTGAGTCCGTATGGTATTTTTACATTAATGTGCATATTTTGTTTATGTTTGTGAGGCCTCGGATGAAGTGTTGTGTGGTAGAGCGGAAAACTGTGGAATTTAGCGAGCTCGGCGTCTCGGTGACCGCCGTAGCGCAACAAGGGTACAGAAGTAGCGGGATCGCTATAGCGGCGGTCCTCTCACTGCCGCGGTCAGTCGGGCTTTGGGTGTGTCCGCTATGGCGGGCACTGGACCGCTATAGCGATGGTGCTAAAGCGAAACCATGTCCGCCACAGCAGAGGAGAGTTTTAGAGTTGGTCCGCCACAGCGGGCACTTGGCCACCACAAAGGGGCACTTGGCCGCTATAGCGAGACCGCCGCAGTGGTAGAATGATCGCTGCAACGGTCGACGGAAAACAAAAGAGCCGTGTTTTAAACACTTAGTTCTGAATTCTTTATTCATTATACTCCAAAACAGTTCCTAACAAGTACCTAGGGCGAAATTCTAAGCTAGGGCAAGAATATTCTTTCGAGGTAAGT
>NW_026715805.1:0-18584 GCF_029784015.1 Lycium ferocissimum | reverse complement strand
CATGACAACAACGATGGATACGTTTTACAATGACAACGATGATGTAAAAAATGAGAGTATTTTCCTATGATGAATATGATGATGATGATTCTATGTTTAAAGGCTCCGAGTCTATGATTTCAATGACGATATGAGAATGTTGAGCTATTTCTTGATTTCTCAAATTTATTCATGAATGATGACTATTTTTTAAAGATTCTGAAGTCTATGAATTGATGCCTTATGATCCTATTACATGTTTCCTCGTGAAGTTATTCTTCATTGACAGTCTCACCTAATAATAATCGTTCCTTCAAGGTGAGACACAGCGACCATGATTATTTCATAATATGATCGGAGGCTACCGACCTTATGTCACTCCGATAGATACATGACTTTATTTGGGCTCTCATGCATGCTACTCATATGATACATGAATATGCTATATGAATATGATACATGAATATGCTATATGAATATGTTATATGAATATAATATATATATATATATATATATATATATATATATGGATCGAATATAATATATATATATATATATATGGCACGTTCCGGCAGACTAAGATGCATGGTTCCGCCTAAAAGGCACTCGGATCTACGTGTTACTCTTTTATTTCATATATGGATCGGGCCGCACGTTCCGGGCAATATATTATATGGATCGGGCTGCACGTTCCACAAAGAATATATATATATATATGGATTGGGCTGCACGTTCCGCGACTAAACAAAAAGGTTCCGCCTAAAAGGGCACTCAGATGTGCAGGTTACTCTTTATCTCATGAAATGCCCTATGATTTCGTCTTGTTACTATTCATGCTTTGCATCCTTCTATATGTTGTTACTCATGCCTTACATACTCAGTACGTTGCTCGTACTGACGTCCCTTGTGGACGCTGCGTTCATGCCGCGCAGGTACACCCAGATGAGTTGAAGATATTAGCAGAAGATGTTCCAGCGGGATTGGCGAGCTCCATTTTCTCCGGAGTGCTGCCGAGTCAGAGCATTATGATATGGTTCCATGTTCCATGTTAGAGACTTTGCAGACAGTGTCGTGTATGTAGTATGTCAGTTTTGTAAGCGGCTCCATAAGCCGATGTATTGTGATGCATTATTCTACGGGCCTTATACGATCACAAGTCTTACTTGATTTGAAAAGGATGAAAAGCAGGTTGTTTCTGAAAAGCTTTCATTATGTACTCATGTTATGCTATGAGGGCCCAATACGAATATGATTGCCACGAGAGTCGTAGGGTTCGCTTCGCCAGGTAAGGGTCGGGTGCCCATCACGTGATAACAACGAGGTTAGGGAAATCCCAAATTAATAATTAAAATATGTGCAGAAGCAAAAATAGAAAATAATCTGAAAAATAAAGATATGGAAAATTCAGGGAAATAGTTCCAAGAACTTCCAAGAATGTAAGTTCTAAAAATTGAAAAGATCCAAGTAACAACGAATTGGTTATTGGATGAACCAAACGCCTTTACTTGAGAAACGAATCAAACTTAGAATTCGGATCTTGACCGCTTCCCCGAGTAACGTTAGACAACAATTAGTATGTGTACTAATCGCCTTCTAAGAATACCAAGAAGAAACCAAAGATATCAAAAAGAAGTTATCTTACTACCTTGAACTATGAACTAGCTAGGTCGAAAGATAAATCCAAAGTAATTCCACAAAGGTTCAAAGAACTCTCAATATAATATATTCTTCAAAATCGATTTACAATGAATGACAATCACCCCTTTTTATAGTTGTAAAGAAGGAGCTAGTCAAAATAGAAATAAATGGGAATTATCTTCCCTAGAAGCATAGAAGACTTCCCACACTTGGACCAAGGCAGTCAACATAGATTAAAACAACCTAGAAGACTACCCACACTTGGACCAATGCAAGTCAACATAGATTAAAACAACAATTAAATATTTATTCTAGAAACTAATATTTGGGCTAATTATGGGCTGCTGGAAACTTCTTCTTTTGGGGTTGATTTGGGCCTCATTTCATCTCACTTTGGACTTTAATTTGGACCTCCAAATAGGTGTAAGACTTGAGGAAAAAATCTCAATTAGGTCTGGAGCTCTTCTGCCATCACAAGACAATTTTTTAATTGCTAATTGAAGCCCATTGATCTTGACATAACATTTTCTTGTCCTTCAATGGAGTTGAGGTTCCATGGTTGCTATCATTCTCCCCCTCTTAAAGAAGATTCGTCTCGAATCTTGGTGGTGACCTTATTTGCTATTTAATGCATTTGAGCCTTCATGGTTGCTATCATTCTTCCTCTCTTAAAGATGATTCTCGTCCTGAATCTTGATATTTTCCTGCAACCAACATGATAATCACAATAAGTAGAAATACATAACAACCACTTGGTATGAGTAACACAAGGTAGTGACCATGCAACCATTTAATCCACTTATTATTTTTATGCACAAACACTCCTTTTAAATGTCCAAGTATAACATCAGCTAACAGAAAATGTAATCACCAACACAAGCACTAAAAACACAATTCATAAGCTCTTTAAACTCAGAGGGTCATTAGCTAGCCCAAAAGCGTATGAATACAAGGAAAACATACCATATTTGCTCTTGCTAAATAATTTAACCTCACCATTAGATATGCCATAATCAAGATATGGATCAAAAGTAATTTCCTCAAGAAGTGTCTTGGAATAAACCTGCAAAAAGGATCGACGAAACAAGATAAAGATATTGTGAAATTAGCAATATGTGAGCACTTACCCTTTTCCACACTTGAGCGACTATATCCTGCATTTAGCTCAACTTCCTTAATATCTAAGACACCAAAAGCTTCATGTGTCTCATTATCTTCATTGGGAATTTCACCATCTTTTCTTCCTTCATTGGTATCCTAAAGTGGACAAAAATAAACTGCAAACTCATCCTTATTATCATCCCACAATGGGTTATCACACAATTTAAAACCTTGACTAATGAGATTAGTCATATCCCCTTCCATTGCTACAACTAAAAGACTACTAGCATAGTGCACATTAGACATGAATGAGTTCTCATCAACAACTGCATCACTAGAGTCAAATAAAGAATGACCTAAACAAGGAGCATAACTCTCATCCATAGGTAATGAAACAACAAATTCAAAAATTGAATTATCATAACTCTTACCTACAATTCCTTCACATTCAGTAGCTTTTAAAGCACATAAAGTATTAGGTTTAGCCATTTTACCAAAAGTTGCTTCCTTAAAGGATCCTCTACCTTGGTCTACATGTGATGAAGCACTTGAAAATTTTTCGGAATCATCTTGGCAACATAAGATCTTTATCTCTTTTCTTTGCTATTCTAAAGACCGCATGAGCGCTTGTTCCGAAACCTGCAATGTAGATTCAAAAACACTAGAAAGACAAAGAGTATGGAGGTTAGAAGATAAACAAGAACCATTCTCACTTAAGCTCTCTTTTGATTCTCTCAATTCTTGTAACAGAACACTCTTTGTTCTAACATCTTTGCCTTCACTCTCATTATTTTTACTCTTGCTTTTGTTTTTCTCTCCATTCTTTTCTTGTGACAACTCTGATATGACCCTACTAGGCACACCTCGCTTGAAGGCTCACATTGAAGACCAAGGCATGGAACTCCAATCCATTCAAGCTAGGAGGATGACCAAAGGAGCATTGGAGACCCATGGAGAGGCACACAAGCCCCATAAGAAGGCCTATATGGAAAATAGCTTGAGAGGAATGAAGAGAAGAAGCTACAAGAAAGAAGGCCAACACTCAAAGTGGCTAGAGTCGCAGCGGACAGAAATGCAAATGTGGCTAGACGTGCAAAGAAGGGCCATGGATACAAAAGGTTCACAATTGCAAGCTTGAGGCTTGATGATGGCTATATGTGCAAGAGAGCCTTTTCGATTTCAAGCCAACATCCAACTAGCCCAAACAAGGCCCTTGCCTCATTAATGGCATTCTTGTAATAACTAGCCTAGCTCTTAAGTCTCTTAGTATAAAAACTAGACTTAGTTATTTTCATCATTAGATTATGTTGAATGAAGAAACTCTTATGAGAGAATTGTAGTTGGTAGCTTTAGGTTAATATAGATTGTTTGGTTGGTTAACCAAGTGTTACTTCCTAGTTGTGAAGTGAATTGCTTATTTTTATCGAATTCAATGTTGCTCATTTGTGGATTCATTTGAGTCGTTTGTTGATTCGAATTGCTTAGGTTCTAGGGTTTGTAAATCCGATTGGAAGGGTTAGGGTTTGATATACCCTTTCTTGTCCATAGATTTCTTTGCTCTTGGGTCAAGTATCTATCCATCTACCCTCTTCCATCTCTATTCTTCATCCCCTTTTTATTTTGATTTTCTTGTTCTTTGTTTTTCTAGAGTTTCCCTAGGTTGAATCTTATCATTTGGTATCAGACCATAGGCTAAGAGATTGTTCCCACAATTTCTAATCCTAGGTTCAAAATCTGAAAAAAAAAAAAAAAAAAAATCAAAAATCCCAAAAAAAAAAAAAAAAAATCAAAATTCGTTTTGTGCTTTGATTTTGTTGTTTTTGAGGTTAGATTTGAGTTTGTTGTGGTGAAAAACATCTAGAAACGAAATTTGAGTTATTTGTGTAAGACACAAGTTTCCACCATTAGAGGTTCATCAAAGCTTGAAGAACTCAAAGTGGGTTTAGTTGATTTTGGTGAAATTGAGCTTTGATTCGTATTGGGCTTTGTTGTCTAAGTGATAAGGAGCTTAGATCCAAAAATCGGGGCAAAAACGAGTTGATTTGGACCACATTGGGTTTTTGAAAGTGGCTAGAGTTCATCTTTGTTCTTGGTGAAGAAGAAGATAAAAAAAGCAAAGTTAGATCCAAGGAATCCAAGTCAAAACTGCAAACAAGGCCCATTAATGGCATTCTTGTAATAACTAGCTAGCTCTTAAGTCTCTTAGTATAAAAACTAGACTTCGTTATTTCATCATTGGATTATGTTGAATGAAGAAACTCTTATGAGATATTGTAGATGGTAGTTGTAGATTAATATAGATTGTTTGGTTGGTTAAAGTGTTACTTCCTAGTTGTGAAGTGAATTGCTTTTATTTCCATCGAATTCAATGTTGCCCATTTGTGGAATCATTTGAGTCATTTGTTGATTCAATTGCTTAGGTTCTAGGGTTTGTAAATCCCATTGGAAGTTTGGGTTTAATATACCCTTTCTTGTCCATAGATTTCTTGCTCTTGGGTCATATCTATCCATCTATCCTCTTCCATTTCTACTCTTCTTCCACCTTTATTTTGATTTTCTTGTTCTTTTGTTTTTCTAGAGTTATAGTTGATATGACCCTACTAGGCACACCTCGTCAAGGCTCATATCAAGAGATATCCACCATTCAAGCAAGAGGATGACCAAAGGAGCATTGGAGCCCCATAGAGAGGCACACAAGCCCCATTGTTTGGCATGGAAAGTAGCTTGGAGGTTAACCAAAGAAGGTTAACACTCAAAGTGGCTAGAGTCGCAAAGGAGATGAAGTGAAATGTGACTAGACGTGCAAAGAAGGGCCATGGATAAAAAGGTTCACATCGAATTCAATGTTGATGATGGCTATGTGTGCAAGAGAATTTTCGATTTCAAGCCAACATCCAACCAAAAATTTGTCTCATTAACGGCATTCTTGTAATAACTAGCCTAGCTCTAAGTCTCCCAAAGATAAAACTAGACTTAGTTATTTTCATCATTAGATTATGTTGAATAAGAAACTCCTTGCTATTGTAGATGGTAGTTGTAGATTAATGAGATTGTTTGGTTGGTTAACTGTTACTTAATATGAAGTGAATTGCTATTTCCATCGAATTCAATGTTGCTCATTTGTGGAATCATTTGAGTCATAAATCCGATTGGAAGGGTTAGGGTTTAATATACCCTTTCTTCTCCATAGATTTCTTGCTTGGGTCATTCTATCCATCTATCCTCTTCCATTTCTACTCTTCTTCCACCTTTATTTTTATTTTCTTGTTCTTTTGTTTTTCTAGAGTTTCCCTAGGTTGATATGACCCTACTAGGCACACCTCGCTTGAAGGCTCACATTGAAGACAGGTGTTACTCCAATCCATTCAAGCTGTGATGACCAAAGGAGCATTGGAGCCCCGTGAGAGGCACACAAGCCCCCATTTCGAGAGGCCTAATTCAAAAGTAGCTGAAAGAAGAAGCTACACAACAAAAGTGGCTAGAGTCGCAGTGGGACAGAAATGCAAATGTGACTAGACGTGCAAAGAAAGGGCCATGGATACAAAAGGTTCACAATTGCACCTTGGGCTTGATGATGGCTATATGTGCAAAGAGTTGAGCTTTTCGGATTCAAGAACATCCAACCAGCCAAACAAGGCCCTTGTCTCATTAATGGCATTCTTGTAATAACTAGAGTCTTAAGTCATATAAAAACTAGACTTAGTTATTTTCATCATTAGATTATGTTGAATGAAGAAATATACTAGATGGTAGTTGTAATTAATATAAGGTTGGTTAACCAAGTGTTACAAAAGGTTTGCTTATTTCCATCGAATTCAATGTTGCTCATTTGTGAATCATTTGGCTTTGTTGATTCGATGGCTTACGATCTAGGCAAAATCCGATTGGAAGGGTTAGGGTTTAATATACCCTTTCTTCCATAGATTTCTTGCTTCGGGTCAAGTATCTATCCATCTATCCTCTTCCATTTCTACTCTTCTTCCACCTTTATTTTTATTTTCTTGTTCTTTTGTTTTTCTAGAGTTTCCCTAGATTGATATGACCCTACTAGGCACACTCGTCTCATTAAACTCCAATCCATTGTATTATGACAAAGAGCCTAGGAGAGGCACACAAGCCCCATCTTAAGTCTGGAAAGTAGCTTAGGGGAATGAAAGAAGAAGCTACAAGAAAGAAGGCCAACACTCAAAGTAGTTGCATTGGCTCATGGATACAAAAGGTTAGAGGCTTGGATGATGGCTTGCAAAAGACCTTTTCGAAGAACATCCAACTTTGCCTCATTAATGGCATTCTTGTAATAACTAGCCTAGCTCTTAAGTCTCTTAGTATAAAAACTAGACTTAGTTATTCTCATCATTAGATTATGTTGAATGAAGAAACTCTCATGAGATATTGAGGTAGTTGTAGATTAATATAGATTGTTTGGTTGGTTAACCAAGTGTTACTTCCTAGTTGTGAAGTGAATTGTTTATTTCCATCGAATTCAATGTTGCTCATTTGAAACATTTGAGTCGTTTGTTGATTCGAATTGCTTAGGTTCTAGGGTTTGTAAATCCGATTGGAAGGGTTAGGGTTTAATATACCCTTTCTTGTCCATAGATATCTGGCTCTTGGGTCAAGTATCTATCCATCTATCCTCTTCCATTTCTACTCTTCTTCCACCTTTATTTTGATTTTCTTGTTCTTTTGTTTTTCTAGAGTTTCCCTAGGTTGATATGACCCTACTAGGCACACCTCGTTTGAAGGCTCACATTGAAGACAAGGCATGGAACTCCAATCCATTCAAGCTAGGAGGATGACCAAAGGAGCATTGGAGCCCCATGGAGAGGCACCCAAGCCCCATAGGAAGGCCTATTGTCACGACCCGTCTAGGGGCCGTGAAGTAGCTTGTAGGGGACACCCTTGCCTATCATATTACCTTTGCTACTAAGTGGGCCATATGAAGGTACCATATTTTTTTTCGACATATACATTGGTAACATAGTAATATAACATAGATTAGCAAGCTTTTGACAAGAAATGCAAATGTGACAAGGACAATCGTAACGCAAAACATTTATGAAGGGCCTCTAACATGGATACATATACATAGGAAGTCACAATTGTCAATACCTATGAGTAGTACCAAAAGATGATGGCTATATGTGCAAGGAGGACGCCTTTTTACGGATCAAACCCGCCATCCAACCAAATGAAACGCAGCGTCCACAATTAAGGGACATTCTTAAATAATGCACCAAGTATGTAAGGCATAGAGGTAAAAATACAAATATAAACATAAGTAAGGATCACCAAGTCATAGGTCCAGAGATATACAAAGGAAGTTGAAAACAGATTAATATAGGGAAGGCCCTTTGGTTGGTTATCGCGCGTGCTTATCTTAGGACGATATCTCTTATCATAGTCATAGAAAAATTCAGAGCGTATTATGACATACCTTATCATATAATATCATGTCGTACTATATCATGGAGATCATATCATATTATATCGCGTCATGTCGTAACATCCGTGGAAGGGCTTATCGGTCATAGCATATCGTAGCTGTCGTATCATAGCATAGCGTAGCATATCATGGGTCATAGCATAGTGGATCATAGCTATCATAGCATTTCTACTCTTCTCATGGCATATTATTTTGATTTTCTTGTTCATAGCATATCATAGCATAGCATAGCACCGAACAACGTCGGCTCGCCCACATAGCACCGAATACATCGGCTCGCCCATATATCCCGCGTCCGGGATGATAAGCTATCACATTGTGGCAATGAAACATAGTTCCCTTCCATTTCCCATATGTCCCTTCCCCCATGTACCCATGTACATATGCCTATTTCATATACATATATCATATTATATCATGTCATGCGGGATGCCGTAGATGTTCCCTCTCCGCTTTAGCATCATTATTTCTACCATAGAATCATAGTCGTTATTTTAATTGTAAAGATTTTCAAAAAAATTGTAAACTTTGATTTAGAGAAGAATAAATGTTTTAGAAAAACATTTTTTAAACTTTTAGAAGGGAAACAAGTCTTGAAATCGATGAACTAGTCAAAACAATTATTATTCTTAGTCGGAATCATATCCCAAAAGTTTCCTTTAGATCCTACTTCATAGTCCGTAGAACAATAAAGAAAATCCGGAACAAAGGGGCCCTTCCAATTGAGGCGGCATATCAAATTTGCGTATATAACAATTCATGGCGTCACTTATGAGGATCTTAGAGTAATCGGGTCCTATTTGTATAAGTTCTAAATGTCCAGAACTTTTTAACAATTTGCGCAATTTCTAGTTCAATTCTACCGAATGAATAGTAGCAAATTTCAATCTTGGATTCCGAGAAAAGGATTGGTCCCCGAGGCTCGTATCCAACTTAGTACGTTAAGACATGCCATAGAAAGAAGAGTGAAGCCTTACATACCTCTTTTCGCTCCTTTTTGATATTCATTCAAGTCGCAAATCCGTTGAATCTACAAATTGGTCATGTTTACCAAACGCGATTAGTGCCTTAGAATTGGATTCTTAAACGACACTTGGCTACCGAATATAGCACTTCCTTTATAAATACATCATTCCCAAAAATCGTTTTGACCAATTTCTCATCAACAACAATCCTCTTCAACCCGGCCAAATTATCAATCAAAACATTACAACCATACTAACAATTTCCAACTTCAATCCAAAATACATTCTAACACTTCAACGAACATACAACTTCCTTCAAGACTTTCCAACCTTAATAGAAACATTAACAACATTATAATTCATGTGCCAATCAACTCCCTACTAACAATATCATACTAGTCTCATTACTTTTCATGCATGCAAGAACACACATTTCTATTTACATAACTTTTACGACAAGTCTCCAACTCTTTCCATTTTACCAAATTCATCACACTTTCATTTGTATCATAGAATACGTATTAATAACTACTAATTTACCACATAGAAATTGGTTCATATTTTACACCACACACATATGCATATGTGCCACCTCACAACTACCACTTCTCAAAAAATCATCCAACTTCCATTCTCAACATAATATTTACAACAATAACAACCAAACACTAGGTAATATAATTAAAACATAATTTTCCACACACACACACACATAGTACACCCAACACCTCTATATTCTTTCTCCTTATAGATTTCATTCATTTTCCTACACCACAACATGCATAGGCACTCATAACATATAAAAGAAGAATTAAATCTTACCTTTTACTCAACTTTCACTTGGCTAACTCTTGGAAACTTGTATGATTTTGAACCTTTCTTGTTCCAACAACAACTTCACCTTGTTGAGCACCTCTACTTGGTAGGAAATAATTTTTGAAAGAATTTTTCTCAATCTTCCTTGGAATTTCTCTCTTGGCCGTGAGCCTTTTCCTTTTTTTCCTCTCAATTTTTCTTTCTTAATCTTTCTTGATTTTTCTAGATGAATTAGTCTTCCTTTCAAGACTTAGTCATATATATATGAGCTTCAAACATGTGAGGCACATGCCCTCTCTAGAGGTTTCTTTCTTTTTTTTCTTTTTTTTTGTCCATTTTCTAAAATAGTCAAAGAAGACTAAAAGTCTTCTTAAGCAAGCTTGGTACATACACCCTTTCATTATTTATAATTAACCCCTTAACTTATGAAATGGCCACATGCTCCTTTCTTTATTTCCTAGAGAATTCTTCCATTTTCTTGGATACTTGTGAAATTACCATTTTACCCCTAGCCTTCCACCTTATTTCCATTGACCACTTTGAAAATTTCCCGTTATGCCCTTGACCTTCCTCATTGATTCCGCTTCTAAATCCGTCATAAGTCACTCATATACTTATCAAAATAAAAATGTGGCCTTGCTTGTCGTCCTCCCGCGATTGTCTCGAATTATCCGATTGCACAAAAATGCGGGTTATAACACCTATGAAGTATGGAAAGTAGCTTGGAGGGGAATGAAAAAAGAAGCTACAAGAAAGAAGGCCAACACTCAAAGTGGCTAGAGTCGCAAAGGGACAGAAATGCAAATGTGACTAGACGTGCAAAGAAGGGCCATGGATACAAAAGGTTCACAATTGCAATCTTGAGGCTTGGATGATGGCTATATGTGCAAGAGGAGCCTTTTTCGGATTTCAAGCCAACATCCAACCAGCCAAACAAGGCCCTTGTCTCATTAATGGCATTCTTATAATAACTAGCCTAGCTCTTAAGTCTCCTAGTATAAAAACTAGACTTAGTTATTTTCATCATTAGATTATGTTGAATGAAGAAACTCTTATGAGATATTGTAGATGGTAGTTGTAGATTAATATAAATTGTTTGGTTGGTTAACCAAGTGTTACTTCCTAGTTGTGAAGTGAATTGCTTATTTCCATCGAATTCAATGTTGCTCATTTGTGGAATCATTTGAGTCGTTTGTTGATTCGAATTGCTTAGGTTCTAGGGTTTGTAAATCCGATTGGAAGGGTTAGGTTTAATATACCCTTTCTTGTCCATAGATTTCTTGCTCTTGGGTCAAGTATCTATCCATCTATCCTCTTCCATTTCTACTCTTCTTCCACCTTTATTTTGATTTTCTTGTTCTTTTGTTTTTCTAGAGTTTCCCTAGGTTGATATGACCCTACTAGGCACACCTCGCTTGAAGGCTCACATTGAAGACAGGGCATGGAACTCCAATCCATTCAAGCTAGGAGGATGACCAAAGGAGCATTGGAGACCCATGGAGAGGCACACAAGCCCCATAGGAAGGCCTATGAAGTATGGAAAGTAGCTTGGAGGGGAATGAAAGAAGAAGCTACAAGAAAGAAGGCCAACACTCAAAGTGGCTAGAGTCGCAAAGGGACAGAAATGCAAATGTGACTAGACGTGCAAAGAAGGGCCATGGATACAAAAGGTTCACAATTGCAATCTTGATGCTTGGATGATGGCTATATGTGCAAGAGGAGCCTTTTTCGGATTTCAAGCCAACATCCAACCAGCCAAACAAGGCCCTTGTCTCATTAATGGCATTCTTGTAATAACTAGCCTAGCTCTTAAGTCTCTTAAAGATAAAAAACTAGACTTAGTTATTTTCATCATTAGATTATGTTGAATGAAGAAACTCTTCGAGATATTGTAGATGGTAGTTGTAGATTAATATAGATTGTTTGGTTGGTTAACCAAGTGTTACTTCCTAGTTGTGAAGTGAATTGCTTATTTCCATCGAATTCAATGTTGCTCATTTGTGGAATCATTTGAGTCGTTTGTTGATTCGAATTGCTTAGGTTCTAGGGTTTGTAAATCCGATTGGAAGGGTTAGGTTTAATATACCCATTCTTGTCCATAGATTTCTTGCTCTTCGGGTCAAGTATCTATCCATCTATCCTCTTCCATTTCTACTCTTCTTCCACCTTTATTTTGATTTTCTTGTTCTTTTGTTTTTCTAGAGTTTCCCTAGGTTGATATGACCCTACTAGGCACACCTCGCTTGAAGGCTCACATCAAGACATGGGGAACTCCAATCCATTCAAGCTGGAGGATGACCAAAGGAGCATCGAGACCCACGAGAGGCACACAAGCCCCATAGGAAGGCCTATGAAGTATGGAAAGTAGCTTGAGGGGAATGAAAGAAAAGCTACAAGAAAGAAGGCCAACACTCAAAGTGGCTAGAGTCGCAAAGGGACAGAAATGCAAATGTGGCTAGACGTGCAAAGAAGGGCCATGGATACAAAAGGTTCACAATTGCAATCTTGAGGCTTGATGATGGCTATGTGTGCAAAAGAGGAGCCTTTTTCTAGATTTCAAGCCAACATCCAACCAGCCAAACAAGGCCCTTGCCTCATTAATGGCATTCTTGTAATAACTAGCCTAGCTCTTAAGTCTCTTAGTATAAAAACTAGACTTAGTTATTTTCATCATTAGATTATGTTGAATGAAGAAACTCTTATGAGATATTGTAGATGGTAGTTGTAGATTAATATAGATTGTTTGTTGGTTAACCAAGTGTTACTTCCTAGTTGGAAGTGAATTGCTTATTTCCATCGAATTCAATGTTGCTCATTTGTGGAATCATTTGAGTCGTTTGTTGATTCGAATTGCTTAGGTTCTAGGGTTTGTAAATCCGATTGGAAGGGTTAGGGTTTAATATACCCTTTTCTTGTCCATAGATTTCTTGCTCTTGGGTCAAGTATCTATCCATCTATCCTCTTCCATTTCTACTCTTCTTCCACCTTTATTTTGATTTTCTTGTTCTTTTGTTTTTCTAGAGTTTCCCTAGGTTGATATGACCCTACTAGGCACACCTCGCTTGAAGGCTCACATCAAGACAGGCATGGAACTCTAATCCATTCAAGCTGGAGGATGACCAAAGGAGCATTGGAGACCCACAGAGGCACACAAGCCCCATAGGGAAGGCCTATGAAGTATGGAAAGTAATTCCAGGGGAATGAAAGAAGAAGCTACAAGAAAGAAGTGCCAACACTCAAAGTGGCTAGAGTCGCAAAAGGATAGAAATGCAAATGTGCCTAGACGTGCAAAGAAGGGCCATGGATACAAAAGGTTCACAATTGTTCTTGAGGCTTGGATGATGACAGTGTGTGCAAGAGGAGCCTTTTCGGATTTCAAGCCAACATCCAACCCCAAACAAGGCCCTTGCCTCATTAATGGCATTCTTGTAATAATCAAGCCTAGCTCTTAAGTCTCTTAGTATAAAAACTAGACTTAGTTATTTTCATCATTCTGTTGAATGTTTTCTACTCTTGTTTAGATATCAGAGGATGGTAGTTGTAGATTAATATCACATTTGGTTGGTTAACCAAGTGTTACTTCCTAGTTGTGAAGTGAATTGCTTATTTCCATCGAATTCAATGTTTCATTTGTGGAATCATTTGAGTCGTTTGTTGATTCGAATTGCTTAGGTTCTAGGGTTTGTAAATCCGATATTGGAATTAGGGTTTAATATACCCGTTCTTGTCCATAGATTTCTTGCTTTCATCAAGTATCTATCCATCTATCCTCTTCCATTTCTACTCTTCTTCCACCTTTATTTTGATTTTCTTGTTCTTTTGTTTTTCTAGAGTTTCCCTAGGTTGATATGACCCTACTAGGCATACCCCGTCAAGGCTCACATCAAGACAGCATGGAACTCCAATCCATTCAAGCTGTGAGGATGACCAAAGGAGCATTGGGAGACCCATGGAGAGGCAACACAAGCCCCATAGGAAGGCCTATGAAGTATGGAAAGTAGCTTGGAGGGAAAATGAAAGAAGAAGCTACAAGAAAGAAGGCCAACACTCAAAGTGGCTAGAGGCACAAAGGGACAGAAATGCAAATGTGGCTAGACGTGCAAAGAAGGGCCATGGATACAAAAGGTTCACAATTGCAATCTTGAGGCTTGGATGATGGCTATATGTGCAAGAGAGCCTTTTTCTGATTTCAAGCCAACATCCAACCAGCCAAACAAGGCCCTTGTCTCATTAATGGCATTCTTGTAATAACTAGCCTTAGCTCTTAAGTCTCTTAGTATAAAAACTAGACTTAGTTATTTTCATCATTAGATTATGTTGAATGAAGAAACTCTTATGAGATATTGTAGGTAGTTGTAGATTAATATAGATTGTTTGGTTGGTTAACCAAGTGTTACTTCCTAGTTGGAAGTGAATTGCTTATTTCCATCGAATTCAATGTTGCTCATTTGTGGAATCATTTGAGTCGTTTGTTGATTCGAATTGCTTAGGTTCTAGGGTTTGTAAATCCGATTGGAAGGGTTAGGGGTTTAATATACCCTTTCTTGTCCATAGATTTCTTTGGGCCGGGTCAAGTATCTATCCATCTATCCTCTTCCATTTCTACTCTTCTTCCACCTTATTTTGATTTTCTTGTTCTTTTGTTTTTCTAGAGTTTCCCTAGGTTGATATGACCCTACTAGGCACACCTCGGCCAAGGCTCACATCAAGAACATATGGCATGGAACTCCAATCCATTCAATTAGAGGATGACCAAAGTGAGTATCGGAGCCCACGGAGAGACACACAAGCCCCATAGGAAGGCCTATGAAGTATGGAAAGTAGCTTGAGGGAATGAAAGAAGAAGCCACAAGAAGAAGCGGCAACACTCAAAGTACAGAGTCGCAAAGTGGACAGAAATGCAAATGTGGCTAGACGTGCAAAGAAGGGCCATGGATACAAAAGGTTCACAATTGCAATCTTGAGGCTTGGACGATGGCTATGTGTGCAAGAGAGCCTTTTTCGGATTTCAAGCCAACATCCAAATCCGACCAAACAAGGCCCTTGTCTCATTAATGGCATTCTTGTAATAACTAGCCTAGCTCTTAAGTCTCTTTAATATAAAACTAGACTTAGTTATTTTCATCATTAGATTATGTTGAATGAAGAAACTCTTATGAGATATTGTAGATGGTAGTTGTAGATTAATATAGATTGTTTGGTTGGTTAACCAAGTGTTACTTCCTAGTTGTGAAGGAATTGCTTATTTCCATCGAATTCAATGTTGCTCATTTGTGGAATCATTCTGAGTCGTTTGTTGATTCGAATTGCTTAGGTTCTAGGGTTTGTAAATCCGATTGGAAGGGTTAGGGTTTAATATACCCGTTCGTCCATAGATTTCTTGCTCTTGGGTCAAGTATCTATCCATCTATCCTCTTCCATTTCTACTCTTCTTCCACCTTATTTTGATTTTCTTGTTCTTTTGTTTTTCTAGTAGTTTCCCAGTTGATAGACCCTACTAGGCACACCTCGCTCAAGGCTCACATCAAGACAGCCGTATGGAACTCTAATCCATTCAAGCTGTGAGGATGACCAAAGGAGCATCTGGAGACCCATTTTGACAGGGCACACAAGCCCCATAGTGAAGGCCTACGAAGTATGGAAAGTAGTTTGGAGGGGAATGAAAGAAGAAGCTACAAGAAAGAAGGCCAACACTCAAAGTACTAGAGTCGCAAAGGGACAGAAATGCAAATGTGACTAGACGTGCAAAGAAGGGCCATGGATACAAAAGGTTCACAATTGCAATCCGAGGCTTGTACGATGGCTATACGTGCAAAGAGAGCCTTTTCGGATTTCAAGCAACATCCAACCAAACAAACAAGGCCCTGTCTCATTAATGGCATTCTTGTAATAACTAGCCTAGCTCTTAAGTCTCTTAGTATAAAAACTAGACTTAGTTATTTTTCATCATTAGATTATGTTTAATGAAGAAACTCTGCGAGATATTGACGGTAGTTGTAGATTAATATAGATTGTTTGGTCAAGTTAACCAAGTGTTACTTCCTAGTTGTGAAGTGAATTGCTTATTTCCATCGAATTCAATGTTGCTCATTTGTGGAATCATTTGAGTCGTTTGTTGATTCGAATTGCTTAGGTTCTAGGTTTGTAAATCCGATCAAAGCGGGTTAGGGTTTAATATACCCTTTCACCATAGATTTCTGCTTCGGGTCAAGTATCTATCCATCTATCCTCTTCCATTTCTACTCTTCTTCCACCTTTATTTTGATTTTCTTGTTCTTTTGTTTTTCTAGAGTTTCCCTAGGTTGATATGACCCTACTAGGCACACCCTCGCTCAAGGCTCACATCAAGACAGGTACGGAACCTCCAATCCATTCAAGTTGTGAGGATGACTAAAGCGAGTATTGAGACCCATGGAGAGGCACACAAGCCCCATAGGAAGGCCTATGAAGTATGGAAAGTAGCTTGGAGGGAATGAAAGGAAGAAGCTACAAGAAAGAAGGCCAACACTCAAAGAGTCGCAGCGGGACATAAACGCAAATGTGCCTAGACGTGCAAAGAAGGGCCATGGATACAAAAGGTTCACAATTGCAATCTTGAGGCTTGGATGATGGCTATATGTGCAAGAGGAGCCTTTTTCGGATTTCAAGCCAACATCCAACCAGCCAAACAAGGCCCTTGTCTCATTAATGGAATTCTTGTAATAACTAGCCTAGCTCTTAAGTCTCCCAGTATAAAAACTAGACTTAGTTATTTTCATCATTAGATTATGTTGAATGAAGAAACTCTTGGCGAGATATTGTAGATGGTAGTTGTAGATTAATGTAGATTGTTTGGTTGGTTAACCAAGTGTTACTTCCTAGTTAAGTGAATTGCTTATTTCCATCGAATTCAATGTTGCTCATTTGTGAATCATTTGAGTCGTTTGTTGATTCGAATTGCTTAGGTTCTAGGTTTGTAAATCCGATCAGCGTGCTGTGGTTTAATATACCCTTTCTTGTCCATAGATTTCGCCTTGTCAAGTATCTATCCATCTATCCTCTTCCATTTCTACTCTTCTTCCACCTTTATTTTGATTTTCTTGTTCTTTTGTTTTTCTAGAGTTTCCTAAAGTTGATATGACCCTACTAGGCACACCTCGCTTGAAGGCTCACATCAAGACAGGGCATGGAACTCCAATCCATTCAAGCTAGGAGGATGACCAAAGGAGCATTGGAGACCCATGAGGCACACACAAGCCCCATGGGTGAAGGCCTATAAGCATGGAAAGTAGCTTGGATGGGAATGAAAGAACAAGCTACAAGAAAGAAGGCCAACACTCAAAGTGGCTAGAGTCGCAAAGGGACATAAATGCAAATGTGCCTAGACGTGCAAAGAAGGGCCATGGATACAAAAGGTTCACAATTGCAATCCGAGGCTCGGATGATGGCTACATGTGCAAGAGAGCCTTTTTTCGTATTTCAAGCCATCATCCAACCAGCCAAACAAGTGCCCTTGTCTCATTAATGGAATTCTTGTAATAACTAGCCTAGCTCTTAAGTCTCCCAAGATAAAAACTAGACTTAGTTATTTTCATCATTAGATTATGTTGAATGAAAACCTATGAGATATCAGAGATGTAGTTGTAGATTAATGTAGATTGTTTGGTTGGTTAACCAAGTGTTACTTGGCCATAGTTGTGAAGTGAATTGCTTATTTCCATCGAATTCAATGTTGCTCATTTGTGGAATCATTCGAGTCGTTTGTTGATTCGAATTGCTTAGGTTCTAGGGTTTGTAAATCCGATTGAAGGGTTAGGGTTTAATATACCCTTTTCTTGTCCATAGATTTTCGCTCTTGGGTCAAGTATCTATCCATCTATCCTCTTCCATTTCTACTCTTTCTTCCACCTTATTTTGATTTTCTTGTTCTTTTGTTTTTCTAGAGTTTCCCTAGGTTGATATGACCCTACTAGGCACACCTCGTCAAGGCTCACATCGAAGACAAGGCAATGGAACTCCAATCCATTCAAGCTAGGGAGGATGACCAAAGGAGCATTGGAGACCCATGGAGAGGCACACAAGCCCCATAGTAAGGAAGGCCTATGAAGTATGGAAAGTAGCTTGGAGGGGAATGAAAGAAGAAGCTATAAGAAAGTTAAGTGCCAACACTCAAAGTGGCAGAGTCGCAAAGGATAGAAATGCAAATGTGCCTAGACGTGCAAAAGAAGTGGCCATGGATACAAAAGGTTCACAATTGCAATCTTGAGGCTTGGATGATGGCTATGTGTGCAAGAGAGAGCCTCTTTCGGATTTCAAGCCATCATCCAACCGTACCAAACAAGGCCCTTGCCTCATTAATGGCATTCTTGTAATAACTAGCCTATTCTTAAGTCTCTTAGTATAAAGAACTAGACTTAGTTATTTTCATCATTAGATTATGTTGAATGAAGAAACTCTTATGAGATATTGTAGATGGTAGTTGTAGATTAATATAGATTGTTTGGGTTGGTTAACCAAGTGTTATTTCCTAGAATGAAGTTGAATTGCTTATTTCATCGAATTCAATGTTGCTCATTTTGTGGAGTCATTTGAGTCGTTTGTTGATTCGAATGCTTAGAGGTTTAACTTTAGGTTGGTTAAATTTCAAATTCGTTTACATT
>NW_026715804.1:0-18834 GCF_029784015.1 Lycium ferocissimum | reverse complement strand
ATTACATCATTATTTTTATGAGCATCATGTCATGTAATTATAAAGATTCTAAACTTTAGCTTACTATCATTATTATCGTATTCAACTCATATCTCTTATCTCGTATGGCTATTCATAAGTGAGGACTCTTAACTTTCTTGGAGAGGAGACATTTATAGTAAAAGAGGAATTTCATGCCATAGGACTCATGCCTTAGAAAGAAAAGGGCTAAGCCTCACATACCTTTGTCGTTTAGCTATTCTATCGCTTGCTCGTTCTCCTTTAATGCACTCGTTTACCTTCAATGGAATTCGTATCGACATTAGCTATATAATCGTGAAAACATACTTACTAAAGCTATAGAAATTTGGGCAGCATTTCCTTTGTTTATGCTACTTTCCGCCACATTCCATATCAACTCCCAACATTCACAAAGATCATCACAATATCATTAACAACAATCGTAGTTCATTCACATGATTCTCATTCCATCATTTCACCTCAATTTCCCATAATTATGACTAAAAATCCATCGTCATATTCTTTCGTATCCAATACCTATTTCTAAATCTCAACTTATAAATACACATATGAACTAATGAGTTAGTAAGAAATGAATACATAGAATTTTTTTTTTCCACAAGTACAATACGACATCATATAAGACTCGTAACACGAGACGTAATAACATGTCGTGATACTGTGGGAGCCGCTATACGGAGCCGACAACCCATTACCCACGACTAATGAGCAAAGTCTCTAACTTTTTTTTTCGACCAAATCATCATGGCACATATACTCGACTCGGCAATAACTCCGGACAAGTGGAGCCTACCAACCCCGCCGGACATCTTCTATGCTAACTTCACCAAATCATCCAAACCACGCGGCATGAAACGCGGCCCCGAAAGAAGGGGTCGGTCATACGCTATGTACTTCGACCGAGTATGTAAGTCATGAAAAGCAACTCAGTAGGGGATATAATCATGTGTAATAACAGTATGGAGGTGTAGAACATATCATGTAGAAGGGGGTATCCTATACATATAAGACATATCATGTGTGGGGGTAAGTTGTACATATAGAACGGAGTAACCCGTACATATAGGACATATCATGTGTAAAGGCGTAACTTTACATGTGGAACATATCATGTAAGTCGTATTCGTACATATGGAACATATCATGTAAAGTCGTGACTCGTGCATATGAGTGCCCCTAGGGGCGGATGCCATGCACTTGTTTGGTCATATGGTATCATAGCGCCGAACAAGCCGGCTCACCCACATAGCGCCGAAATACGTCGGCTCGCCCATATCCGCGTCCGGCATCCCGCGTCCGGGATGATAAGCCACCGACCGTGGCAATGAAACATGTCTCCCTTCCCATTCCCCACATATACATGTATCCCATCCCCCCAACCCATATACAGGTATGGCATGCATGAGAGCCCAAAGAAAGTCATGTACCCGTCGGAGGGACGTAAGGTCGGAAACCTCCGATCGCATTATGGAGTAATCATGGTCGCTTTGTCTCACCTTGAAGGATCGATAATCATAAGGCGAGACTACCAACAGAGAATAACATTAAGAGAACATAGAACATGTCATTTCGTACCATATTATATCATATCATCTCATATCATAGCATATCGTGTCCCGTCATAGCATATCATCTCATATCAAATCATGTCGTGGCATATCATGTCATGTCATGTCGTGTCATAGTCATTTTCTCATATTCGACAACATCATGATCATCATAGAATCATAGTCATTGTTTTAGTCATTAAAACTTTCAATATTGTAAAACTTGGTTTACGAAGAAAAAGGAATATTTTGAAAAACACTTGTAAACTTTTAGTAGGGAAAATCATGCCTTGGGGTCGGGGTTTGGTTAACACAGCTATTGTTTGGTAGTCGGAATGATAACCAAGAACTTCCATTAGCTATAGTATGGAGACAAACCAAACGGGACAATAGAAAGGAATTTGGGAATAGTGGGCCCACCTCGGTCGAATGAGGCGGCGTATACAATTTACGTATAATACCCTTCATGACATTACTTATGAGAATTTCAGGGTAAACGGATCCTATTCATGCAAGTTCTAGGTGTTTAGACAATTCTTTCAACTATTCATAAGCATTTGATTCAATTCTCTATCGAACGAATAGTAGTCAAATTCAAGCTCGGATTTCTAGAATTAGAGTGGTCCCCGAGACACGTATTCAAGCCTATTACCTCTAAGACATGCCAAGGAAGAAGAGTGAAGTCTTACATACCTCTTTCCGCTCCTTCTGCTACTCCAAATTCAAGTTGCAAATCCACCAAAATCTACAATTTGGTCATGTTTACCAAACATTGATTAGTGCATTTAGAATTAGATTCTTAAAATAACACTTGGCTACCGAAATTCCGGCAGCATTTCCCCTGTAAATGCGCCATCCCCGAGATTCTAACTCGGCCAATTTTAATCGACAACAATCCGGGAATTCAACCCGGCCAAACCAACAATCATAACAACAATATCAATACTCAACTCACAACATGTCCAATACATTCCAACCCAAATCTTCCAAACGCCATAAGAACTTCAACAATACATTTTTTTTTTTTCAAACTCATAAACTATATCCACAATTCCATATATTTACAACATTATTTCCATGAATTCAAGAAAGCATATTCAAATCATATTACGTTCCAAATCAGCCCATAACCATCACAACTTCCATTTGAATCATCAAACTTTCATTTTCATCATACGTTACATAGAATCCATCACAACAACAACTAGAATACTAACTAACATTAATTCATTTTTTTCCTACACCATGGCAGCCCACTCACGGCCACACACACCACACACAACCTTCCATGATTTTTATCCATTTCCACACATTACAACAATACAAAACATACTAACTAAAATTGATTCATCACCCTAAACATACAACACACCTACACGGCTAAACATCAACATCCATGGCTCAACTTCAACATCCATATTTTCATGTTGTTCATTCATTTCCATGCATTATAACACGTCCAAAGCATCCATAAAACATGCAAAAAAAGGATAGAACCTTACCTTTTCCCACTTGTCTTCCTCTTGGCTAAAGTCATGAACTTGCAAGTATGAATGGTTTTCTTGCTCCAAAAATTATACCATGTTAAAGAGGACCCTTGAATTGGTAGAGATACTAGGAGAAATAATTTTTCCTTGATCAATTTCCATGGCCTCAATTTTTTTTGCCATGGCCGAAACTACTATATTCTCTCTTCATCTTTTTTTTTTTCTTTCTTCTTTTGAATTCAACTAAAAGATGACTCCATATAATATATATATATATATATATATATATATATATATATATGCATGTGAGGGGCACATGCCCCCTCTCTAGATTTTTCTTCCTCTTTTTCCTCTTTTTTTTTTTTTCTAGAATTTTCTTACTTTCTCTAGCAAAGATGACTTATTTTGTCATCTATATGTATTTTTTTTTCCTCACATGTCCTTGTTGGAATATTCAAGAAGCTTGTGTGAAATTCCCGTTTTACCCCTCGACTTTTCTCAATATTACCATTTTGTCCCTAACCTCCCGCATTATTTTCATGGCCCATTTTGCGAATTTCTCTTTCGCCCTTAGCCTCTCACAATATTTCCATACTACCAATGTCCATAAATAATACTCATAACCTACTTATGCATTAAAATAATTTTGGAACATAGCCTCGTCCTTAACTTCTCACCATTATCTCGGACTATCCAAATGTGCAAAAATGCGAGGTGTAACATCCTTCCCCCTTTAGAACATTCGTCCTCGAATGTTCAACTAGTCGTACGGAGTCTCATAAGCACCTCGGGGGAGCTCCCTTCGAAGTTATTTTCCATCCTTCATATTAGTTCTTAAGCTATCCAATACCGTTCTCTTTGTCATACTCTTTCTCTTTATATACGTCCATTTTCTGGCGTCACACTGCTCAAAGTTTGTGCGAACTTCTCATATTACCTTCATATATACATATATAATTACTATCAACTAGCCCACAAAATATGACCGAACGTTGTTCAAGCCTATCCTAATTCCCAGGGCTGTGATGCACTTCCTGTCTCTTCACCAAGCAAGTTTGCCTCGTCTCACGCGACCTCTTAGGGTTTCCAGCCATTCCATATACTCGAATTTACCTTAAGCTACCCTAACTTCTCATTTGTCTCGTATGTCTGGGTATGTAAAATTTCTTGCAAACTTCCCAGGGGGGTCACCCATCCTCCCACCTGAGCACGCTTAACCTCGAAACTTTGCTGGAATCCGATGCCTTAAGGCTGATATTTTCGTGTCCGCTTCCTCGTATGACCTTTATTACATGTTCTGGAGCAAGTCGAAGTCTTACCAATTCTGGAACATTTTCGTAACACGTCCTTTCCTTTGTAATTACTATTTTGCCCTTTTTAGTTCCGAATATTCACCTCCCACCTGTGTGTATGACTACTCCCTGTCCTGGGACTCCAGATTCCCGAGGGTAGTGATCGCACCTTCATTGCCATGCCGAATCCATAACCTTTCTGAAACGTCGCATCTCACTTATTGCCGGTCTATCGTATTTCCTTTTCGCGCTTCTTTCTCTTAGACGTATCCATTCTGGTAGGGCCTCCTTTATCGTTCTCACTATTCAAATCTTCACACAGAGAAGTATTAACAATGCCTTGCAGGCTTACGTATATATACAACACATCTCAGCCATACAGAGCCTCCAGTTCCAACGACAGGACAGAATATCAATACCTACCCCTGTAACTTTCCGTATCGCCTCTCACTTTCTTCCATCGTAGGTAAAGCCTGTATAGGAGATTCCATTTTCCTAGGACTTGGCTCTATCTATCGCACGATCATAGGACAGAAAGAAGGTCAACAATTCCTAAATGCCCCGCAGCCTCCTGTCTATAGATGTGGCCGGCTTCACACCCATAAACAGGACTCTACCGGACACGACTTTGCAGACATCCCTTAGACCGACCTGCTCTGATACCACTTTGTCACACCCCGACTTTACTAGGGTGTGATGGGCACCCGACCCCATATACGGAGCCGAGCGAACCCGCTAATTCCTATTACACATATGAACTAATGAGTTAGTAAGAAATGAATACATAGAATTTTTTTTTCCACAAGTACAATCTGACATCATATAAGACTCGTAACACGAGACGTAATAACATGTCGGCTGTTGGAGCCGCTTACAGACTGACAACCCATTACCCACGACTCTGTCGCAAAGTCTCTAACTCGACCAAATCATCATGGCACATATACTTCGACTCGGCAAAGCACTCCGACAAGTGGAGCCTACCAACCCCCGCTGGACATCTTCTATGCTAGCTGCAGCTCATCTGAGTTCACCTGCGCGGCATGAAACGCAGCCCCCGAAGAAGAGGGGTCGATTTAGCTATGTACCGAGTATGTAAGGCATGAAAAGCAACTCGGTAGGGGATATAATCATGTGTAATAATCATGTAGATGGAGGTGTAGAACATATCATGTGTAAGGGGGTATATAGAACGACAGTAACTGTACATATAGGACATATCATGTGTAAAGGCGTAACTTTGTACATGTGGAACATATCATGTAAGTCGTATTCTGTACATATGGAACATATCATGTAAAGCTGTGACCTGTGCATATGAGTGCCCCTAGGGGCGGATGCCATGCATGCTTGTTTGGTCATATGGTATCATAGCGCCGAACAAGCCGGCTCACCCACATAGCGCCGAAATACGTCGGCTCGCCCATATATCCCGCGTCCGGGATCCCGCGTCCGGGATGATAAGCCACCGACCAGTGGCAATGAAACATGTCTCCCTTCCCATTCCCCACATATACATGTATCCCATCCCCCCAACCCATATACGGTATGGCATGCATGAGAGCCCAAAGAAAGTCATGTATCCATCGGAGGGACGTAAGGTCGGAAACCTCCGATCGCTTTATGGAGTAATCATGGCCGCTTTGTCTCACCTTGAAGGATCGATAATCATAAGGCGAGACTACCAACAGAGAATAACATTAAGAGAACGTAGAACATGTCATTTCGTATCATATCATGTCATATCATCTCATATCATAGCATATCGTGTCCCGTCATAGCATCTCATCTCATATCAAATCATGTCGTGGCATATCATGTCATGTCATGTCGTGTCATAGTCATTTTCTCATATTCGACAACATCATGATCATCATAGAATCATAGTCATTGTTTTAGTCATTAAAACTTTCAATATTGTAAAACTTGGTTTATAAGAAAAAGGAATATTTTGAAAAACACTTGTAAACTTTTAGTAGGGAAAATCATGCCTTGGGGTCGGGGTTTGGTTAACACAGCTATTGTTTGGTAGTCGGAATGATAACCAAGAACTTCCATTAGCTATAGTATGGAGACAAACCAAACGGGACAATAGAAAGGAATTTGGGAATAGTGGGCCCACCTCGGTCGAATGAGGCGGCGTATACAATTTACGTATAATACCCTTCATGACATTACTTATGAGAATTTCAGGGTAAACGGATCCTATTCATGCAAGTTCTAGGTGTTTAGACAATTCTTTCAACTATTCATAAGCATTTGATTCAATTCTACTGAACGAATAGTAGTCAAATTCAAGCTCGGATTTCTAGAATTAGAGTGGTCCCCGAGACACGTATTCAAGCCTATTACCTCTAAGACATGCCAAGGAAGAAGAGTGAAGTCTTACATACCTCTTTCCGCTCCTTCTGCTACTCCAAATTCAAGTTGCAAATCCACCAAAATCTACAATTTGGTCATGTTTACCAAACATTGATTAGTGCATTTAGAATTAGATTCTTAAAATAACACTTGGCTACCGAAATTCCGGCAGCATTTCCCCTGTAAATGCGCCATCCCCGAGATCCTAACTCGGCCAATTTTAATCAACAACAATCCCGGGAATGCAACCCGGCCAAACTATCAATCATAACAACAATATCAATACCATGCTACAACCATGTCCAATACATTCCAACCCAAATCTTCCAAATGCCATAAGAACTTCAACAATACATTTTTTTTTTTTCAAACTCATAAACAATATCCACAATTATATATATTCCGACAACATTATTTCCATGATCATTCAAGACAAGCATATTCAAATCATTTCATGGATTCCAAATCTTTTCTATAACCATTACAACAACTTCCATTTGAATCATCAAACTCTTATTTTTACATAGAATCCATCACAACAACAACTAGAATACTAACTAACATTAATTCATTTTTTTACACAACACATACACACACGGCCACCACGGCCACACACACAACACAAATCTTCCATGATTTTTATCCATTTAAACACATTACAACAATACAAAACATACTAACTAAAATTGATTCATCACCCTAAACATACAACACATACATATATATATATATGGCCAACTTCAACATCCATATTTTCATGTTGTTATTCATTTCCATGCATTATAACACGTCCAAAGCATCCATAAAACATGCAAAAGAGGATAGAACCTTACCTTTTCCCACTTGTCTTCCACTTGATCAAGTCATGAACTTGTCCATATGAATGGTTTTCTTGCTCCAAAAATTATCACCATGTTAAAGAGCATCTTGAATTGGTAGAGATACTTGAGAAAATAATTTTTCCAATGATCAATTTCATGGCCTCAATTTTTTTTTTTTTTTCTTTTTGGCCCCTCTCCTATATTCTCTCTTCATCTTTTTCTTTCTTTCTCTCCATTTTTTAAAAGATGAATAAGTCATATATATATAATTTCTTCAATTAAAAGATTTTCTTTTCTTTTTCTTGATTTTTCTTTTCTCTATATATATATATATATATATATATATATATATATATATATATATATTGCATGCATGTGAGGGGCACATGCCCTCTCTCTAGATTTTTCTTCTCTTTTTCCTCTTCTTTTTTTTTCTAGAATTTTCTTACTTTCTCTAGCAAAGATGACTTATTTTGTCATCTATATGTATTTTTTTTTCCTCACATGTCCTTGTTGGAATATTCAAGAAGCTTGTGTGAAATTCCCGTTTTACCCCTCGACTTTTCTCAATATTACCATTTTGTCCCTAACCTCCCGCATTATTTCCATGGCCCATTTTGCGAATTTCTCTTTCGCCCTTAGCCTCTCACAATATTTCCATACTACTAATGTCCATAAATAATACTCATAACCTACTTATGCATTAAAATAATTTTGGAACATAGCCTCATCCTTAACTTCTCACCATTGGTCCGTAGATCTTATATGTTGGACGGCCGGTATGTCTTGCGGCCGTATGTCTTACGGGCCGTATTTGTCTACGAGAGTTGTTTCGTCGACTCGTTTGATCTCCGATCCTTATGAAACCTTCTTAACACTTATTCAACACTTTAATATCATTCTAAGGGATGTTATAACTCTTCCTTGGGGCATCATTTATACGTCATTAACTCAATACTCGTACTTCTTATCCGATACTCTCAACTTATAACTCGCTTCTCTTAACAACTTTCTTTCTTCAAGTCTAATGTCTTTGGAAATCTTAATTAGGGTCATCACATGCTAGTTCTTACTTGTCCAAACCTCGTATACGTCGTACCCCTCACTAGTCTATTCACTGTACGCTAAGGGGAAATTTTTGAGGTGTAACATCCTTCCCCTTTGGGAACATTCGTCCTCGAATGTTAAATCGCTAGGAATTCTAGAAAAATTTCGCCAGGGTTTCCCCTATAACATGGCGATACCATCCTGTCACAACAACCCATAATATCATTTCCTCACAGGGCTATAACATAACAACATTATAAATTGGCCACACACGACCCATATTCATAAAAGTAAACCGTACATACCTCATAACTTCGATGTCTCATCATATATCTCTTCTGAGGGCTGAAATAAGTGCGGATATGTGGATCTCATCTTTTCTTCTATTTCCCATGTCATCTCTTCGCGATTGTTATTTCGCCATAAGACTTTGACTGAAGCTATTTCTTTATTTCGTAACCTTCGTACTTGCCTGTCTAATATGGCAATAGGCACTTCTTCATAAGCTAGTTTTTCTGTAATCTGAACATCATCTACTGGCACAATCTTTGTGGGATCTCCAACACATTTGCGGAGCATTGAGACATGAAATACTGGGTGAACTAATTCAAGCTCTGAAGGTAAGTCTAATTCATACGCTACTTGACCCACCTTGCGGAGGATTTTGTAAGGTCCAATATATCGAGGACTTAACTTCCTTTCTTACCGAATCTCATCACTCCTTTCATCGGTAATACTTTCAAGAACACCCAATCATTAACTTGAAATTCTAAATCTCGCCGGCGATTATCCGCATAAGACTTTTGGCGACTTTGGGCTGTCAATAATCGATCTCGAATCACCTTGACTTTTTCTACTGCTTGCTTAATCAACTCGGGGCCTACTAACTGTACTTCTCCGACATCAAACCATCCAATTGGCGATCTACATTTTCTTCCATATAAAGCTTCATACGGAGCCATTTGGATACTGGAATGATAACTATTATTGTAGGCAAATTCGATTAGGGGTAAGTGGTCATCCCAACCACCACCAAAATCTAAAACACATGCCCTTAGCATATCTTCCAAGGTCTGAATAGTACGCTCGGCTTGTCCGTTAGTCTATGGATGAAATGTTGTACTAAGCCTTACTTGATTACCTAGACTTTCTTGGAAAGATTTCCAGAACTTAGCTGTGAACTGTGCCCCCCTGTCTGAAATAATCGACGTCGGAATACCATGAAGCCTTACAATCTCCTTGATATACAGTCTTGCATAGTCTTCTGCTGCGTACGTGGTTCTAATCGGGAGAAAATGGTGCTTTTGTGAGTCTGTCCACGATCACCCATATAGAATCATGCTTGCCTCGGGAATGGAGCAATCCTACAATAAAATCCATATTGATCACCTCCCATTTTCACGTAGGAATTTTCATTACTTGTAATAACCCTCCTAGCTTCTGATGTTCTATCTTCACTTGCTGACAATTTGGACATTGGGCTACAAATTCTGCTATGTCTCTCTTCATGCCATCCCACCAATACATCGATTTAAGATCATAATACATTTTTGTCGCTCCTGGGTGGATAGAATATCGAGAGCAATGAGCTTCTTCTAAGATTCGACGGCGTAACTCTGCCACGTCCGGAACACATAGCCTACCTTGGTACCTGAGAACTCCACCTGTCAAAATTTCAAATAGTGACTTTTCTTTTGGAAATTTCACACCTTTATAATACTTCAATTTGGGATCCTCGTACTGGCGCTCTTTTATTTCCGCTTCCAAGGATGAAACTGTGGGATTATTAATTCTAACTCCTGCATCGCCTGAATCAATTATACG
The DNA here is from genome assembly GCF_029784015.1 of Lycium ferocissimum. NCBI lineage: Eukaryota > Viridiplantae > Streptophyta > Magnoliopsida > Solanales > Solanaceae > Lycium > Lycium ferocissimum. Next base: position 8,434 of record NW_026715804.1, on the reverse strand, counting down.
TACTCCAAGGTTAGCTAGCTGATGGAGCTCATGAACCATTTCTTTCCTTTCTAGGGGAACTTCACATGAACTGCCCATTGATCGGCGACTAAGTGCATCAGCTACTACATTAGCTTTTCCGGGATGGTATAAAATATTCACATCGTAATCTTTCAATAACTCTAACCACCGCTTATTGCCGCAAAATCAATTCTTTCTGGGTGAAGATGTATTGGAGACTTTTATGATCTGTATAGATATCGATATGTACGCTATACAAATAATGTCTCCACATTTTCAATGCATGGATAACTATGCAGCCGCCGAGATCATGGGTCGGATAGTTCCTTTCATGTTTCCGCAGCTATCTCGAAGCATAAGCAATGACTTTCCCATGCTGCATTAATACGCATCCTAACCCAACTCCGAAAGCATCGCAATATACGACATAGCCATCCGGCCCTTCTGGGAAGGTTAAAACTGGAGCTGAGGTTAACCTGTCCTTCAACTCTTGGAAGCTACGCTCACAAGCGTCATTCCACTGAAATTTTGCTGACTTCTGGGTTAGCTTCGTCAATGGGGCTGAGATGGATGAAAAGCCCTCTACGAATCTTCCGTAGTAACCGCCAATCCCGTAAAGCTACGAACTTCCGTAGGCGTCGTAGGCCTTGGCCAAGTCTTCCACAGCCTTCTATTTTCTCGAGTATCAACCTAATGCCATCATCCGAAATCACATGGCCCGAAATGTCACGAAATTTAGCCAAAACTCGCACTTTGAAAATTTAGCATACAACTCCCGACTTCGAGAATTCCAAGAACAATTCGCAAAATGATCCGCATGTTCGATTCTCGTGCGAGAATATACCGAATGTCATCAATGAATACTATCACAAACGCATCCAAGAGAGGCTCGAATACATTATTCATTAAATTCATAAACACCGCCGGAGCATTAGTCGACCCGAATGACATCACTCGGAATTCATAATGGCCATATCTTGTTCTAAAAGCTTTCTTGGGAATATCTTCTTCTCCACTTTACCGGATGATAACCCGACCTCAAATCTATCTTGGAAAACCACTTGGCACCCGTAGCCGATCAAATAAATCATCAATCCTTGGAAGAGGATACTTATTCTTTATCGTCACTTTATTCGCCTTGTCTATAATCAATACACATTCGTAGGGAGCCATCTTTCTTTCTCACAAATAGGCCGGCGCTCCCCACGGTGATGAATCGGGTCTCGATGAACCCCTTCTCAAGCAAATCTTTCAATCGGGCCTTTAGCTCTTTTAACTCCGCCTTGAGCCATCCGATAGGGAGGAATAGAAATGGGCTTAGTGTCCGCAACACATCAATGGCGAAGTCAATCTCTTTCCGGAGGAAGGCTCGGGAGTTCATCTCCGGGAATACATCCGGAAACTCATTTACTACGGAACAGCATCGGAAAGTTGGAGACTCTGCTTCCGTATCATGAACTCGGACTAGATGGTAGATATAGCCCTTGGCTGTCATTTTTCTTGCCTTAAGGTAGGAAATAAACCTACCCCTTGGAGTTGCCGTATTACCTTTCCATTCAAGCACGGGCTCTCCCGAAAATTGAAAACGAACCAGTTTCATTCGGCAATCAACATTGGCATAACAGGAGGCCAAACAATCCATACCCATTATAACATCAAAATCTAGCATTTCTAGCTCAACTAAATCAAATTTGGTCTGATGATCACATATCACAATTATACAATCTTTATATACCTGCTTAGCTATCACGGGATCACCAACCAGAGTAGATACCTCAAAAGGTTTGATCGGCTCGGGTTTCACCCCAATACGATTTGCAACATATGAAGTAATATATGATAACGTAGATTGTTATATCCGGCATTTTTGCGTATTCGAAAATTTGGAAGTAACCTTGACTTGCAAGGAATGAGGTCAAGTTTGGATTTTTCTTAGTAGGTGTATGTCGGTTATGGAAGTTTGAATGTGGAAACAACGGAGAAGGCCTAAGGGCAAAATTGGAATTTTGGAAATTTGTTTCGGGAACTACAAAATAAGATTGATAGCCAATTGGGCTCAAAAAAAAAAAGGAAAATTTAAGCCCAAAGCTTGAAGGGTGGCCGGCCAAGTGGCTAGGCCCAAGTCCAAAGGGAATTGGTCATGTGATGAACATGTGCCTAACTAATATAAGGGGCCTAAGTATCTAGAGTTTTCAAGAAATCAAAAAAAAAAAAAAAATCAAGAGCAAGAAAAGGCCATTCGGCCGTGAGAGGAGAAGGGAAAAAGGAAAGAAAGAAAAAATTTTCTAGCCTTCACTCTTGGTCCAAAATTTGTGATTTTCCCATATTCCTACTAAGCTCAAGGCGCTCTTCAAAGTGGTATAATTATCTTAGCAAGGAAGTGCTTCTTTTGGCAAGTGGAAAGAAATTGGAAAAGGTAAGAATTTTTACTTTTTATGTTGGAGGAATTATATGTATGTTGTAGCATGTGTAGTGTACATGAGAATCATGAAAGTGTTGCATGCATGTGCAAGCCGTGTGGGTGTGTTGTGTTATGGCCGTGTGTGTGTGCATGTTGCTTGTCCATGGTGAGTTGAATTTTGTGTTGTAATCTAGTGGTGATTATGGTAGAATTTATATTGGAGATGGAAGTTGAATAAATTGGGTTGAAGTTGGGAATATGGATGTTGGCCGTGGGGTATAGAAAATTGAAATGGGAATGAATTATCTTTGTTTAACATGTTGGTTGTATTGTTGTGAATCTTGTGATGAAAATGGAAGGCTAATGGTCTTAGTTGGCATGAGAAAATTGTTGTTAAGTTGTTATCGGAAAGTATGTGATTTTCATATAGTTTTTATATAATTGTGAAAGCAAGGTTCTAAATGTGAATTATGGTTGTTGCTAAGGAGTTTGGAAGGAAAACAAAGTAATTTTGTAGTTTTGTTGCATTTGTAGAAGTTTGGGATGAATTATTTGATAGAAATTTTGTATATTATGTAGAATAATGAGAAATGTGTCCGAAACGTATTTGAATGGCCGGAATTAGAGAAAGGATATGAAAACGTTGACATTGGATGAAAGGTGTGAAGTTAGAACGGAAGTTAATGCATTATGTAGAAAGAAAGACTATTTGTGTTAATATGTGTTTTGTAGCGATTATTGGTGTTGTTGATGTTGTTGTTGGGTTGGTTATTGTTATTCTGAGCCGAGTCACATTCTCGGGGCAGCGAATGTATAGGGGAGATGCTGCCCAAATTTTTGTAGAAAAGTATAAGATAAGATTTAAGTTCTAAAGGGTTGAAATCGCTAATTGGTAAATAATGACCATTTGTAGATTTTTGACGAAACGGGAATTGAAATTGGACGAGCGTAAGGCGAAACCAAGGTATGTAAAGTCTTGCCCTTTATTCTTTGGCATGTTCTGAATGTAATAGGCTTGAAAGCGAGCCTCGATCTCACTTCTGCTTCTCATACTCCAAGATTGAAAATAGCTCAAAATCATTCAAAAGAAGATTGAATTATTCCTTTACCTTTGTCGGCAAAATTGCCTATATGTGCCTAACTTCCATAAATGGAGTCGAACACTCTAAGATGATTATGACGACTCCCTAAGGTTTATTATCCATGATTTACGTACTTCACTATGGTTGGGTTCGAGGTGGGCCCACAAAACCCCGATAGTTCTTATAAAGCAAAATTGACTCCTTTTGTTCGATTTTCATAGTTACCTATCGGGCTACCATATGATAGGTGTTATGACTGGCTTTATGAGCTATATGGTATAGTATGACATCTAAAACGAGCTTCCGGACATTCGGTTCGATATAATCCGTCGTGCCATCCCAAATGACACGTATGCGTATCTATTATGCCTATGATCCGATAATTCGATTTGACCTATCTTCCGAATTATTTCGCCCATTAAGTCCGTATGTCGGTCCGTATGTATATGGTTTCTCATGGATCTGTTCGTGGATGCCTCAATGCTTTCTTGATCGCGCCGGGCCAGTTCGTGATTCGTGCACTTCCACTACATTGTTCACCGCGTCCCTGATGTGCGGGCCGGGATCCGTTTATATCTCGATTATGATTTGATTATGTGATATTATGGGGATGGCGACCGGGATGGCATTTGATCCGATACGTCCGTCCACCGCGTCCCGTACGATGACGGCCGGGTTCGTTACCGCGTCCCTTATCAAAGGGCCGGGATCCGATTTATGATATGTATGTCCGTAGATGCTATGACTGCGCATGCATGATCCGAGACTCGATTTGCATAAAGGATCCGTCCCCGTCATATTTCCCGCACGTCCGTTCGACTCTCGGGTTTCCGTCATACTTCCGAGTTCGATCCCGTTTCGAGAGTCCGCCTCCGTCACCCTCTGTACTTCGGACTCTCGTTATGATTTGTGATCACACTCTGTGCCTCTGATTTGCATTGTGCTTCCGTCAGCTACATTCTGTTCCTCTGGTCCGTATTGAAACTCCGTCCGCTACATTCCCTAAATCTGACATATTATGATTCGGTCTGCACACTCTGTAAGTCTGGCTCCGCTACGAATCTGATTCTGTCTGTTATGATTTTGCATAGTTGACTCTGATTATTATGATTATGTATGTTATATTTCCGCTTTACATACTCGGTACACCTTCGTACCGACCCCCGTTCTTCGGGCCGTGTTACATGCCCACGGTACGCGCACGCGCCGCATGATACGCCGCCGCTTAGGTCATCGGTTTGTCGTCGAAGAGCTCCTTGATCCGGAGCCGATACTTTTAGTATATATACCTTTTGTTGTCCGCGCTTTGTACATATGGTCATTTGGGCACGGCGGGGCCTCGTCCCGTCTTTTGATTCTCGTTCGCATGTTAGAGGCCCAGACATGTTTGTGGGTTATGGGTTGTCACGGTTCGGTAAGTGAGTACGAGTCCGCGATCCGAGTAATTTCGCTTACCATGATAGCCCGACGCGCTTCGTACAAAGCTTAAGTATGTATATATGTATATGTATGTTCGTGCGATGCATTTTATATCTGTATGAATTTATGTATATTTAAACAAAATTAGCTATTTGGTATGCCAGATCTGTTAGGTAGGTACGTATGGGTGTCTAGTTAGGACACCAGTCGCGGCCTACGGGGTTGGGTCGTGACAAAAGTGGTATCGAGTGGTCCGTCCTCGGAGTGTCTACAAAGCCGTGTCTAGGTAGAGTCTCGTTTATCGCGTGTGTCGAACCACATCTATAAACAGGAGGCTGCGGTGACATTTAGGATGTTTCCCTTTCTTTGGATCTTAGATCGTGCGATAGAGCCGTGATTGTTAGGATGGCTCCTCCCAACGAATTGCTGTGTCTACGGCGGGGCTCCAAGAAGTAACAACATTAGCATTTTGGGAAATTGTTTCGATCCTCTTCCCCCGTGATTGTAGATTGACAAAGAATGAAGAGGACAACTTCTCGACGATGGGGACGAGGGTGCTAAGAAAGCCCCTAGATGTTACCAGACCGAGTAGGCAGAGCCCCGCCTACTCGATTGAGACGAGATCCTTCGGAGGATCCCACGGAGGACAAGCCATGATACCGATCCGTCGGAGACCCACCTACAATTCCTCCCGAGTTTTCGACCCCCCTAGAGCAGAGGATTCCGCGGAGGGTGGCTATGATACAGATTCCTCGGAGGATCCGGCGATGACTCCTCCAGAGTTTCTTACCTCCACGGAGGAGGATAGTTATGACACAGACCCATCGGAGCACTCTTCTGGGACAACGGAGGAGGAGAATTCTGGAGATATGCCGCCTGTTCCCGTGATGGAGCACGATGTTAGCCCGGCCACCCCTGGAGAGTGCTATGGATTTCTCCCGTTCTTGCCCGGGTCACCGTGAGCCGGGAATTGTCCGATTATCTATACTCCTCCGATTCGTATGCGGGTAATAGCGGGGGCTGGGATAGGGTGGGGAGCGCATGTACGAGGATGATGATGGACATACTTCTCACGGCAGCTCCACAGGTTAGACCCGAGATTGATCATTTATAAGTATATAAGTTTGTTAGAATTTCCGATGTATGTATGGTTTCTGTAGAATATTATTTGGTGACGGTAGTAACGACCGAGATGTCCCCGCCACGTATAAATCTAGAAACCCCGTGGAAGATAATTATGAGTACAAGTGTAAGTAGATATCGTGGAATCGAAGGGCAATATGGTAATCGTGTTTGGACCGGGTGGACCCGCTAGGAAATTTTTTGAAAAACTTGTTAAGGCTCCGACTTGCCCTAAATTACGTGGCAAAGATTGTGTGGGGGCAATTGACGCAGTTATATTAGCAATAGCGCATCGAATGCATAAAAGTTTCGAAGTTAAGCGTGCTAAGACCAGAGCGACAGTGCCGGGACGGGTGACCCCCTGAAGTACGTCAAGAAATTTTCACAATTGTAGGTATGAGAAATAACTCCAAATTTGGGGTAACCTAAAGAAAAGGAAGTACGTGAAGTAGTTAGCACCACAGAAATCGCGCGGTCGAAGCGGATGAAGCGAGTGTGAAGGCATAATATCGCTCGGGAATCAAAGTAAATTTGAATAGCAATTGGAAATGTTTGTAAGTAGAATGGCAAAGAATCTTAACGTGACAAGGAAATTTCCGTAAGTCTCTCGAAGTATAGTAAAGGTAGTTTGACCGATCGCGATTACGTACGCCATATCTCTCGCGCCCTCGCTTTTCTTGAAGCTCGTCCACTATACCTCCGTGCTTCGAATCACGATCACGTCTCTTTAATATACCTCCGTACGTCCGACTCGATCACACCGTCAATCGATATACCTCGGCACGTCCGACCGATTTCGAATCTGTCCGATAAATCTTTATACGTCTGACTCCGATCCGATCCGTCTGATATACTCCTATGCGTCTGATTCTGACTACGGATTTATCCGATATAGTTCAGTACACCTGACTCTGAATATGGGTTTGTCCGATATGCTTCTATGTGTCTGGCTCTGGTCATGAATCTGTCTGGTATAACGTATGATTACGATCCTGTCTGCTACACTTCTGTACTTCTGATCCCGGCTATGACTCCGTCTGACATGCTTCTGATCTTCTGGTTCTGACAAAGATTCTGTTCGCCCTATATCCGGTTTAAGATTGTACGGGCTAGATTAATAAGGACCCCGAATAGCCCTAATACGGTGATATCGAAGGATGAGAGATGAAGTTAGAAAAATGAAGGCTTCTATAAGTGCTTCAATCAAGTGCAAGTATGTAGTTGGCAAAACAGACCTTCCCCGAAATATTTGCAAAACCTATAAGGTTGATTTAACATTCGAGGACGAATGTTTTAAAGGGGGGGGGGGATGTTATATCCGGCATTTTTGCGTATTCAAAAATTTGGAAGTAACCTTGACTTGCAAGGAATGAGGTCAAGTTTGGATTTTTCTTAGTAGGTGTATGTCGGTTATGGAAGTTTGAATGTGGAAACAACGGAGAAGGCCTAAGGGAAAAATTGGAATTTTGAAAATTTGTTTCGGGAACTACAAAATAAGATTCATAGCCAATTGGGCTCAAAAAAAAAAAAGGAAAATTTAAGCCCAAAGCTTGAAGGGTGGCCGGCCAAGTGGCTATGCCCAAGTCCAAAGGGAATTGGTCATGTGATGAACATGTGCCTAACTAATATAAGGGGCCTAAGTATCTAGAGTTTTCAAGAAATCAAAACAAAAAAAAAAATCAAGAGCAAGAAAAGGCCATTCGGCCGTGAGAGGAGAAGGGAAAAAGGAAAGAAAGAAAAAAATTTCTAGCCTTCACTCTTGGTCCAAAATTTGTGATTTTCCCATATTCCTACTAAGCTCAAGGCGCTCTTCAAAGTGGTATAATTATCTTAGCAAGGAAGTGCTTCTTTTGGCAAGTGGAAAGAAATTGGAAAAGGTAAGAATTTTTACTTTTTATGTTGGAGGAATTATATGTATGTTGTAGCATGTGTAGTGTACATGAGAATCATGAAAGTGTTGCATGCATGTGCAAGCCGTGTGGTGTGTGTTATGTTATGGCCGTGTGTGTGTGCATGTTGCTTGTCCATGGTGAGTTGAATTTTGTATTGTAATCTAGTGGTGATTATGGTAGAATTTATATTGGAGATGGAAGTTGAATAAATTGGGTTGAAGTTGGGAATATGGATGTTGGGCCGTGGGGTATAGAAAATTGAAATGGGAATGAATTATCTTTGTTTAACATGTTGGTTGTATTGTTGTGAATCTTGTGATGAAAATGGAAGGCTAATGGTCTTAGTTGGCATGAGAAAATTGTTATTAAGTTGTTATCGGAAAGTATGTGATTTTCATATAGTTTTTATATAATTGTGAAAGCAAGGTTCTAAATGTGAATTATGGTTGTTGCTAAGGAGTTTGGAAGGAAAACAAAGTAATTTTGTAGTTTTGTTGCATTTGTAGAAGTTTGGGATG